>NW_006778055.1:274082-298519 GCF_000442215.2 Lipotes vexillifer | reverse complement strand
GGGGAGGGGGGCGGGGCGGGCCCGACACGCACCTGCCGGCTTCCGTCCCAGCTTCAGTGACCTCTTCCCCAGCAGTTAGTCCTGTCCCGCGATCCACACTCCCACAGATGCAGAATTTGGCTAGGACTTCTATCCAGCTGATTTGTTTCACCTTCTACTTCATCACTGCACCCAGTCCTTAGCTTCACAGTATATGTATGTGTGTGTCTGTGTGTGTGTACATACATAGATACATGTGTGTATATATGTTGAATTCATAAGAATATTTATTATTTGGGGAAGCTTTGATTTTACTTCAGATAAAGTAAAATGGCAACTGAATATTACATTTATATCTGCAATTTAAAATTGTTCCAGGGTATGTTTAAATGGGACCAAGTATTTTCCAAAGGCTTTTTAAAAGTGATTGTTAAATTTTCTAGATTCCAAATAGTAAAATAGTATGTTAAAATGGAAACTATGGAAAAATCCTAGCCTATGGAAGAATCAAGTGTTTTAATTTCTGACTTTAATAAATTAAACATTGGTGTTAAAAAACAATGTCTTCTCCGTGGTCTGTGTGTTGGGAAGAGAGACTTATGTCACTACTCTTCGCTACATCATTGGGACCACTGTTCTTCGTGGTATGTAAAGGGCAGGCTTTATGCATCTGCTTTATGCAACGTTGTCTTTCCAGTGTTTAGAAATGATCGCCCATAAATTTCAGCCAAAAGTCCATAGGCAAATCAGGTCTCCAGTGCTATCTCAGAGTTTGTAACATAGGTATGAAGATTTACTGTGGCAGTGGACCATACATCTAGTAAGCGAGTATCTTTATTACTATCTGGTAAAACAAAGCAAACTAAATCAAATTATTTTCTCCATAAGAGCTCTAAGATATTTGAAAGAATACAACTGATGTCCCCTGAAATCTTTACTCTTGGCTAAAAGATGAAAAAATACTGTTTCCTTTCTTTACATCATTGCTCTGGGTTACTTCTCCTGGGCTACACCTTGAATGAATTCAGAAAAGTAGCTTCTGATCAGTACAGTGGGACTCTCCCCCCCGTGACACTATTTCTTTTAATGCAGCCTAAGATGGCAGTGGATGGGCTATGGCATTAAGCATTGCCAGATGTTTCGTAGTTTATACTCTGAGTCATTACTGCAACTCATGTCAAAATTCTAAACGGAAATGTACTCCTATTAGCTGAGCTGCAGTTCTAATAGGTCACAGTTCCTATGTGCCTTTAGAGGTCTCTATTTTCACCACAAATCACTGCCAATCATGGCAAGTGGCTGCCTGGTTTATGTCCTGGGTCTAAGAAAATACCTCTGCTTTCTCTCACACTGAGCAGTGACCATTTCTTACTTTATAACTTCTAAAATTACCTTTCTATTTCCCCCTATACTCAGGACCTTGACTAGGTTCTATTTTTATATAAGCCAATGCTTTTTTCTATAGATGTTATCTTTTTAGTCCCTAAAAGATGTCTTTAAAAGGCTCTTAGGACAAATGTCCTTGGAAAAAAAAAGACATATTTATTCTTTAAAACAATTTCTTTAGCTTATCCGAAGTGAAAACATAGGTAGAAAAATTACTGATTTTATCTGGTTGTAAGTTACATTAATACCCAATTGGCTGGAAAGGCAATAAGCCACCTTAAAATTATACATCTTAGCTATATTAACTATAAATTTGATAGTTTCAAAGTGATGCCTGAAAACCTTTTAGAGAGTCCTTGATAAAGTTATTTATCATAAATTACTAAAAATACTGGTAGCAATATGCTTTATCTCCTAACTACTTTCGCCCCCGCTTCTGCTACAAAGCAGGATGGTGGTTGTCTTAGCACTGTCTAAAGAGTACAGAGTATAGACATTATATGATTTTAATAATACCACAAAGTAGTCTGAGTAACTTTTTTAGATCATAATATTTTCAAATCTTTATGTAATTGTACTTAGTACAAAATATGAGATTCATTTTCCTACAAGGTCAATTAAACACGCAATTAAAAGTTACTCCTGCATGTCTTCGTCCCATAGCTGTCAGTGCGAAGTCTCTAGGGTCATCATCTCTGCACCAATTTGGACATCGTACAGAATCATGCACAAGAACTGTATTCCAAAAGGCTTTAAAATATTAAAAGTTCCATTTTACAACTTCTGCTCAGTGTGGTGAACCTCCTTCATTTTGAAATATGTCATAAAGTTGTTTTATTCTTCAAAGTGCCTGATTTTGTGGGTTGTGGCAGGAAGGAGTGAAGGGCAGAGCAGATCGTGAAAAAGAAACAGTGCAATCAGCACCAGCAAAGAGACAGGACGATATTTAGGAAAAAGCTACACAAACTTTCCCTCATTCTGGGTATTTCTTTCCACCCTTTGTATATATATACACATACATATACATACACACACACACACACACACACACACACACATATATATAATGGCATATTATTCAGCCATATAAAAGAATAAAATCCTGCCACCTGTGACAATATGGATGAAACTGGAGGACCTTACACTAAATGAAACAAGCCAGAAACAGAAAGTTAAATACTGTAAATACTCACTTATATGAGGAATCTCAAAAAAAAAAATTAAATTCATAGAAACAGACAGTAGAATGGTGGTTGCCGGGGCTAGATGATGGGAGAAATAGGGAGAAGTTGGCCAAAGGGTCAAACTGTCAGTTATAAGATGAATAAGCTCTTGGGATCTAATGTACTGCATAGTGACTTAATAATACAGCCATTATATACTTGAAATTTGCTAAGAGAAATCTTAAGCATTCTCATCAGGCACACACACAAACACATAAAGGTAGCTATGTAAGGTGATAAGTGTGTTAGTTAACTTGTTGTAGTAATCATTTCACATATACATATATCAAATCATTACATTGTACACTTTAAACATATACAATTTTATTTGTCAATTATACCTCAACAAAGCTGGATAAGTTTAAGTAAAGATAAAAGTAATATACACTTATCAACACTACGAATAAATATGAAAATCTAGATAACACGAAAAATATGCTACGGAAATATAAACCAGCCAAGTGGCCCATGAAGAAGAAAATCATAAAATCAAAGAAAGGGTAATTAAATGTATTCAACCACAAAGATATCAGACGTACTAAACTGTTTTTATAAAAAGCTAATTTCAATTGAATAATGCTTGTTCCAAAATATAGAACAAAAAATAGATAATTCCTAATTCTCTGAGTTTAGCATTGACTGTGGCCCCCAAGACAGAAAAGCAAGTAAAAATGTATATTAATCACACTTATACATATAGAAGCAAAAATTCTAAATAGAGTATTGGCAAATCACAATCAACACATCATTATAATAATGACATCATTACCAACGGTTTAATCTCAAAATTGCAAGGATAGCACAATTAAAGAAAATTTACCAACAAAATTAATCCACCAAAATAATCTGTCTAAATTAATATACATCAATATACCACTGAATGACATCCAGCAATCACTCATGATTAAAAGAATTTTTGGCAAACAACTTTCATAAATATATCTACTATATACCTATAGCAAATATATGTACAGTATAATATCCAAAGTCTAGAATAATGTACATTAAATTCAGAAATTTAAAAAGTCACCTCTTACCACCACTACTAATCAACACTGTCCTAAAGGTTCTAGCCACTACAATAAAACAAGAGAAAAATAAGTGGAGAATGGATGCAAAAGTTGGAAAGTATGAAATGAAGTATTATGTGCAGAGGATAATGATTATCTATATAACCAACCGAAGAGAGCCGACCAACAATTAGAACTAAAGAGAGAATTCAAAAGTGCCTAAATACAAGATTTTTGAATTTTGAAATCTGAAATGGTGGCATCTGGCTGGATCTGAATGAAGCTGAGAACTGTGAATTTTAAAATTACCTCAAGCAACCTTTGCCAGAAGAAGCCTTCTTTCCGCTCTCCTATCAAGGAAGCCAGCCTTTCCCGGATCAGGAAAAAAAAAAAAATCTTTACGCCAGCGGTGGGGTGGGACTTCCGGCCTCGAGGCATTTGCACGCCCTGAGTTTTTGGTTCCGGCTGCTCCGGAAACGTGGACGGGAGTGCTGCGGAGGGGCAGCTTCTCCGCCCGCTCTGCCGCATCATACCGAGCATACTTTAACGCCTGGGACCTACCTCCGCAGTCGGAACTTACCTCTGTGCTTTGTAGGCACCATGATGCCCCAGTTCCAGCTTATCGTGAGACTTCGTTCCTCTGACTGTGACCCAGACGACCGGGCCTGTGTTTGCCGGCGCCCACTAGGGTGCGCTCTCTCGGGACCTTGGTACTGTGAAGATGGCGGAGGCCCCAGCACAGAGGGACGTCCCCCGAAGCATTGTGACCTTCGAGGATGTATGCATCCACTTTACTAGAGAGGAGTGGGACCTGCTTGATGAGCATCAGAAATTCCTGCACTGTGAAGCGATGCTGGAGAACTTCATGCTGGTGATCTCACTGGGACTTGCAGTTTCCAGATACCATATAATCCGAGCCAGAGAGAGAGCTCAGGGTTCTTGACTGGGTTGTCATAGCTCCAGCCAAGGCAGAGGTGATCCAGGAACGCCCTGGCCCTAGTTGTAGCCATAGTGTGGAGGATAGAGATACATATTCTGAGCAGGGTGTTCCTATAAGAATATCAAGGGGCTTCCCTGGTGGCGCAGTGGTTGAGAGTCCGCCTGCCGATGCAGGGGACACGGGTTCGTGCCCCGGTCCGGGAAGATCCCACAAGCCACAGAGCGGCTGGGCCCGTGAGCCATGGCCGCTGAGCCTGCGCGTCCGGAGCCTGTGCTCCGCAACAGGAGAGGCCACAACAGTGAGAGGCCTGCGTACCGTTAAAAAAAAAAAAAAAAAATCAAAATGTGTGAAGTCTCCAGGCAGGTCCTTCTATCCAAAAGAGCCACACATGTGACATGTGTGACCCAATCTTGAAAGGCATTTTGCATCTGGCTGGGCGGCAGGGAACATCTCCTTGGCAGCAACCATATCCATGTAAGTCATGTGGGAGAGCCTTCTGGTTCAGTGACCTTGATGGAATTCTGAGGCAGCAGAGTGGAGAGACAGTCCCTAGAATGGAAAAGGGCCTGGCCTCCTCTGTGAAGAGCTGCAGATGCCACATGTTAAAGAAGGACTGTACTTGCAGAGAGGGCAAGAAGACTTCTTGGGCAGCTCTGGACTTGGCCAGCACCATGCCACTCACATTTGAGAGAAGGCATACAGGAGCGCTGAGTGTGAGGAAGCCTTCCACACTGGACAAAGGGATTACCAGTTCAGTGAACGTGGGCAAGCTTGTAGCCACAAAGAGGAATATGTTGGGCACCAGAAAATCTGCATGGGAAGAAAGGCCTATGAGTCCAATGAATGTGGGATACTCTTTAGCCACAGCTGCTACTTTCTATCACACAAGAAAACTCACAGAAGAGTAGCACCTTATGTGTGCAGTGACTGTGGGAAAGGTTTTAGCTGCAGCTCCAGCCTCAAAATACACCAGACAGTGCACACAGGATCATTGCCTTTTATTTATTTATTTATTTATTTATTTATTTATTTATTTATTTATTTGCGGTACGCGGGCCTCTCACTGTTGTGGCCTCTCCCACCGCGGAGCACAGGCTCCGGACGCGCAGGCTCAGCAGCCATGGCTCACGGGTCCAGCCGCTCCGTGGCATGTGGGATCCTCCCGGACCGGGGCACGAACCCGTGTCCCCTGCATCCGCAGGCGGACCCTCAATCACTGCGCCACCAGGGAAGCCCAATCAAGGCCTTTTGAGTATGCTGAATGTGGGAAATGCTTTGGCAGAAGATCCCACTTCGTTCAGCACCAGAGAATTCACACTGGGGCAAAACCTTATGAGTGCAATGAATATGGGAAAGCCTTCAACTGCAAAGACACACTCAGCACCAGAAAATTCACCATGGAGAAAGGCCTTATATGTGCAGCAGTTGTGGGAGAGCCCATGTCCGTAAAACTGTACTTGTTGAGCACCAGAAAATCCACAGTGGAGAGAAGTCTTCTGAGTGTGATGAATGTGGGAAATTGTTTAGCCACAGTGCCTGCATTAAAATACATAAGAGAATTCACAGTGGAACAAGGCCTTATGTGTGCAGTGAATGTGAGAAAGCATATATCAGTAACCCCCACCTTAATCAACACAAGAAAAGAAAGTTCACACCTCAGTAAAGCCTGTGGATGAAGTGAATGGGAAATTCGATGATGAATCCAGCCTCATTTTACACCAGAGACTTCACACTGGAGCAAGGCCTTATGCATTCAGCAGATGTGGGAGGGCCTACAGAAGACCCTCCCACCTTGCTTGGCACATGAAAGTTCACACTGAAGAAAGGCCTCATGAGTGTAGCAGTTTTGTTGTTCCTTTGCCTGCATTTATTACGTTCGTTTAGCACCAGAACCTTCACACTGGAGAGAGGCCTTAAGAGAGCGGGGAACGTGCTTTCTCCTTGCTCAACATAGTATGTCTCATAAAAGAGAAAAACTCTGAAAGTAGCCTTTGCAATGGAGCCAAGAACCAAAGTTGAACTCCATACATCCGGTATCCACACGGGGGAGATAACTTCAAGGACCAGGTATGTGCGAAGCTTTCAGGAGCTACTTTACATTTTCTAATCTTCCCAGGACCTTCCCTTGGCCTGAGGTATATCATTGCCAGTGTCGGTTGCAGAAACCATCCGACTTCTATCAGCAGTCAGGGGCCACACACTGTGTGTCTCTTACCCCAATGTACTCAGGTGAGGCAGACCACCAGTCTCTCTCCTATTTCCTGGAGGGAATCATGAGTGATCTGAACCCACTGGGGATCCTCATTCCCTAACCCCTGGTGGTTTCAGTGTGGATGTGACCCAGCTCCTGCCGAAAAGATCTGAGCTAGAATCTGCTGCAATTTTCCAAAGGTTTTTGTTTTCCATGGACAGTATTGACTCTACATGAGCTAGCTGAAATGTATTTCTCCAGCCACCAAATCACCCAACCTTGGAACTGCCTGCACCACAGTGATCTGACTTGTGCAGTGAAAAAGCGTTATTGTAAAAGGCTTTGTTCTGTTTACCTGGTGGGGTTGATTGAGAAAAGAAATGGGCTTTCAGGAAACAGGGCTCACTGAGCTCATTTCTTCCCTTCACACCTACAAAGGTTTTGATTGCTTTCCACAGTTAGGAACAAAACTAGGACCGTGGGCTGAGCTAAATAGCTAAGCAACACGGTAGGCACTAGCCACATATGATTATTGAGCACTTGAAATAAGCTAAGGTATGCTATAAACATAAAATGCACACTGGATTTCCAAGACATTGTATGAAAAAAAAAAAAGAGTGTAAAACATCTTATAACCTTTACATTGACTATATGTTAAAAGCTATTTTGAGTATATTGGGTTAAATAGAATGTTGTTAACTTTTTTAAAAAAGAAATAGGCTTTGCTAGCATGAAAACAGGAACATCTTTTGTGGGAGCCCCAAACCTTATGTGCCTCAGAGAAAATAGCAGGATGGCAGAGAACAGCTGTCAGTCTAATTTGGCCTAATTGGCAATGGTGGCTAATCCCTCCTAAGAAAAACTGTTCAGCCTTGTGGGGTTGATTTTATGACCTAGATGTCAGGATCTCTTATGAGCCCTAAGCTAACCCTGATGAAGGGGTAATTGGTATGACAACTTCTAGTGCTTCTAGGAACAGCATGAGTTAAGTCCCTTTTTCCCACGGGATGTCTCACATTCCTCAACGCTGTTGATAGCTGTCTCCCAAGACCTATCCAGAAGTCATAGCCCCTGTGAAGTCTAAGATCTGATAGGTAGGTCTAAGTGGGAAGCATAGTTGATATATCTCTTGTTCTAATGCATAGAATGTTATCTTTCCTGATGTTCAAAGGTATTAAGGCGTTAAAGGTATAAATTCTGTTTTTATACTTTCTCAAATTTTAAGCCATAACACTTAGTAAAGCTAACTCTGGTAAATATTGTTTTACTTAGAAATCGTAAAGTAGGTTTGACTATATCTTATCTAGAGAAAAAAAACCTTAAAAAAATTAATAAAGTATATCTTTTTGATTAAAATAAACATAGAAATACTATGTACAGAAACATTGAGTAGTAGGGAGTGTTGGAGGTTGTGGCGAACTAGAGGTTCTGTGTCTCTTCTGCAGGGCATATACAAATTTCATGTGACAGTGGCTCTGTGGGTTAAAGGTGTACAGAAATTCTCAGGATAGGGCTTCCCTGGTGGCATAGTGGTTGAGAGTCCACATGCCGATGCAGGGGACACGGGTTCGTGCCCCGGTCCGGGAGGATCCCACATGCTGCGGAGCAGCTGGGCCCATGAGCCATGGCCACTGAGCCTGCGCGTCCGGAGCCTGTGCTCCGCAACGGGAGAGGCCGCAACAGTGAGAGGCCCGCATACCGCAAAAAAAAAAAAAAAAAAGGAAAGAAAAAAGAAATTCTCAGGACCCACAGACCTCTTTATCTCCTGTGACCAAGGCCAATGTCATAACAAATAATCTAAAGGTTTCCTGGATTCCTTTACCTCCCTGGGCTGTTGACCTTATGGCCATCACTGCACAGGCAGGAGCCCTAGGGCAGAGAGAAGAGATTCTCTGTAGTCTTGGATGGGTCTTGTGACCAAGCCAGTGTTTAGGTGGGCGTGGTCTTAATTGTTCTCCAGTTTTTGCTGCTACTGAAGCAGAGCTGATCCTACCAAGATATGGGACATGGGAGATGGTTGAGTTGATATAGGATTGGTTGATTTTCCAAAAGAAGTGGGGGATCCAGATTTTTATGTAGAACCATTTTATCTCTTAACAGCTTTATTGGTGTATAATCGGAATACAGTACACTGCACTTACTTAAATTGTACAATTTGTTGAATTTTGACATATGTATGCACCTATAATACCATCATAACAATTAAGGTAATGAAGATATCATTAACCCCAAAAGTTTTCTCATACCCCTTAATAATCTCTTCCTCTTGTCCCTCCCTAATCCACATGCGAGTATTGTTTTGTTTTATTTCATAGTACATTAGTTTGCATTTTCTAGAATTTTATATAAATGTAATACAGTATGGGTTTATTTTTTTCCTACCTTCTGTCAGTAAGCATAATTGTTTTGAGATTATTTACTGTTGTTGAGAATATCAATAGGTTATTTTTTGTTGCTGAGTAATATTTCACTGTGTATGGATTTTATACAATTGTTTATCCATCAATTGTTGATGGACATTTAGGTTGTTTCCAGGTTCTATTAAAAATAAAGCTTATTTGAAGCAAATAAAAAAGAATCTTTAATGACTTCACAGAGGCAGTTCCCTTGCAAAAGAAAGGCAACGCCTCAAGAACAAACCTCACCATTCATATTGCCTCCACACTGCCCTTGAAGGCTCAGGTTCTAGCATGGCCCAGGGGAGAATTTCAAGATACGGGGATGAAGTAGCACCTGTATCTGAGGTAATGGCAAGTTCTTGCTAATTTGTATAAGCAAGAAATCAGGAAGTATTGTGGGAATGGATTTTAAGCTTGCTGGACCAAGGAGACTAGAACATAAGGTTAAATCAGGTAAAATTTATTAAGATGGTAAACTTACCTGAGATTTGGCATTTAATGGACAAGGTGAAGCAGCTGGAAGTGGAGCTAACAGTTTGCTAAAGCCCGGATTGAATGGTGGCCTACATAAAAGAGTTCAAATGACCCAAACTTCCCCGGGGGTAATTTTTCTGTATCTCAGAGGTACAACTCCTGTAGATTACATTTCCAAGTTTTCTTGTCCTCTGGCTTCTATGAACATTCAGCCAGTGGGAGGCACTTAAGGACAGGAAGGACAGGAAGTGGAGAGAATCCAGATTTCTTCTCCTCCCACTGTGCTTCATCTGGCTTCTCTGGCAATGTCTGCATCTCCTTTGCTCCAGTAGCACTTGCAGACAGTCCTGCCAAGGTTCCAGCACTTACCAAGTTATCTTGGGCCCTGGACACCAGTAAGACAACCCTAGCTTTGTCCCTCTAGCCTAGAGCTGGTAATTGCTTCTTGCTGATACTAATTTCTTTGTTGCCCCACCTCCCCCCAATTTTGGGTTCCCAAGAAATCCATCAACTGAGTAGCTAGTCCCCTTAATTAAAATCCTTCTATTTAAATACTTCTTTAAAGTACTGTTTTCTTAAGTCCTATTTTTTCTGGTAATATCCTAACTAGTAACTGAAAGAATGGGAGGGGGAGGTAAGTGTGTGAATAAGAAATACAGGAGCTAAATATTCTTTAGTCATGGTTTCTGCAGAAAACAGCTTATTCAAAAAGTAGTTGAAGAGAATTTAATGAAATGACTATTCATAGAGTTAAGGGAAGGATTTAGGAACCCAACAGAAGCAGTGATGCACCCAGAGGTTAACAATAGTAGGGAAGCTATTCCAAGTCTTATAAAAGAAGGCAAGGGAGAGAGCAGGGTTACTGGAACTGGCAAGACCTATAACTGTGGGAAAGGGACCCCCAATAGCAGTTGTGGCCATCAATAGGGGAACACAGCCACTATTAAAGTGTAATCTGGCAGGGAAGGATCATTAGGGAGGGTGAATAGACACCTGACTTTTCTCTGCTCCTGACCTTAGATCTCCTGCCAATACCTGTAATTGGCAAAATGCAAATGCTAAGCATAGCTAAAGGGGGCTCTCGTGATCCAGTCCATAGAAGTCATCCTCCCAGGGCATGGAACAGAGCAGAGAGAGGCAAAGATTGGATCTAGAGAAGCAAATAGAGATTGATCTGTGTACTCAATTTCTGAACTGAAAGTTGAGAGCACTTGCTAAAACTGATAAATCAAGAAATAGCTGTAAAAGTGTATGTCTAGGGAAAAACGCACTGTTTACCTTTACTCACACACAATACTTCTGACACCAGATGTGTGAGATTTTTCCCACACAACTGTCCAATACCAGCTGAGTGTCCTGCAATTGAATTCAATTCTTGTACTAACTGGAGTTAGCACAGACCCCACAGGTTAAGGGCTCAGTCCCACAAGACTCCCCCCACCTTCAAATGCCAATTACAAGTAGTAGGTCCCCAGGTTACTGACAGTTATTTCTGACTTGGCTACAAATCAGATTCCCATGGCCCCCTTCTTGAGTTTAATAATTTGCTGGAATGGCTCACAGAACCCAGGAAAACAGTTTTACTTACTTTTGCCAGTTTATTACAAAGGATATTTTAAATGATACAAATGCACAGTCAGATGAAGAGATGCCTAGGGCAAGGTCTGGAAGGGTCTCGAGCATAGGGGCTTCTGTCCCTGTGGAGTTGGGGTGTGCCACCCTCCCAGTATGTAGATGTTGTTCACAAACCTGGAAGCTCCCCAAGCCCCATACTTTTGGAATTTTCATGGAGGCTTCATCATGTAGGTACAATCAATCGTTAACTCAACCTCCAGCCTCTCTCCTCTCCTAGGACAATGGGGGTTACAACTGAAAGTTCCAAGCTTCTAATCATGGCTTGGTCTTTCTGGTTACCAGCCCCCTCCTGAAGCTATCCAGGAGCCCACCAAAAATTACCTCATTAGAATCAGAACACTCCTATCACCCAGGAAATTCCAAGGGATTCAAGAGCTCTACGTTAGAACTGGGGTCAAAGACCAAATATTAGAACAAAAGATGCACCTGGTTCTTGTCACTTAGGAAACTCCAAGGGTTTATGAACTCTATGCCAGGAAACGGGGGCAGAGACCAATATATATTTTTATATTATTTCACAGTATATTATATATAAAAATAATACAGCTAAAAGACTTGAAAATGATCACTTCTGAGAGTGAAATGCAAGAGTAGGAAAGGAGGATTCTTTTAATAAGCCATAATGAACTATTTGAATATTTTAGCGTGTGTGTGTGTATACGTATTGTTCTGAGTGCCAGTCTCAGACTATTAATAGCCAGTATTGTGGCTGGACCGGCCCTTGTGGTTCTTATTATGATTGCAAGACACCCTTCAGCAATAACCATCAGGAAACTGAAAAAAAAAAAGGTTTATTGCTTACAGGTCCTGGAAATTTCATGGCATACCTGGGGCCCCACAGCAAGGTTGCAGGTAGAGAGAGAGAGAGAGAGAGAGAGAGAGAGAGAAAGCAGGGACCTGGGGTTCTGCTTTTATTGGGGTCGAGGGTGGGAGCCCAGGGGTTCACCAGCTCACTCTTTATTGGTAAATTTAAAACATAAGAGTGGGAATTTAAAGCTCAGGAAGAGAAAAAACAGGTGGACCAGCGGGGAGGGGGGTACAGGTAAGCAACCTGGCTCTTTAGTCATGTGGCTGGCAATGTGTTTATCCGAGATGGCCATCATCGAAGGGAATGTTTCTTTGAAGTGGATGCCTCTGTAAAGCTTGAGTTAAGCACTTGCATTACAAAAAAGAAAAAAAAAACTGTCAGGGCTTCACACTATATTAACACCTCTCTCTCTCTCTCTCTCTCTGTCTATATCACGTAATTTAATTAAAGTTCTTAGGGCTTCCCTGGTGGCACGGTGGTTGAGAGTCTGCCTGCCGATGCAGGGGACACGGGTTCGTGCCCCGGTCCGGGAAGATCCCACATGCCGCGGAGCGGCTGGGCCCGTGAGCCATGGCCGCTGAGCCTGCGCGGCTGGAGCCTGTGCTCCGCAACGGGAAAGGCCACAACAGTGAGAGGCCTGCGTACCGCAAAAAAATAATAATAATCATAAAATAAAGTTCTTAGAACAGAAAAGAGTGAAGACACTTTTGTGTCAGTATATATAGGAAGGATTTAAGTGTCAAAGGCTATTTGAGTATTTTCATGTGCATATGTGGGTATGTTTACAGACTGAAAAGAAAATAGAAAGCTGGAGAGATGGGAAAATTTTTTGAATGATTAAATATTATCAAAAAGCAAGGAGGAAATAGGAGGAAATTGGGTCAAGAGCACAAGTATGGAACTAAAACTTCTTCCAGGAGCAGCAAAAGGGAGGTAAAGATTAATATTCATGCAGATTATGGATAAATTGGAGACCAGACATTGAGAAATTTCTTATCTGAGCATGTCCCTTTATTGATAAAATAGATGTTATATTCATCAGCTGAGAGTGAAGGGAAATGGATAGAATGGGATGTAAGGACAGTCAAGAAATTGTGCAGTAGCTGAGATGGAGATAGAGTGAACATTTGTCTTCCAAAATGGGACACTTTTGACAGTATGTTAGTTTCATGTGGCTGTTGTAACAAATTACCATAAACTGGGTTTGTTTAAAAAAACTGAAATTCAGGGCTTCCCTCGTGGCACAGTGGTTAAGAATCCACCTGCCAAGGCAGGGGACACGGGTTCGAGCCCTGGTCAGGGAGGATCCCACAGGCTGCAGAGCAGCTAAGCCCATGCGCCACAACTACTGAGCCTGTGCTCTAGAGCCCGTGCACGGCAACTACTGAAGCCCGTGGGCCACAGCTGCTGAAGCCCGCGCGCCTAGAGCCCGTGCTCCCCAACAAGAAGCCACCGCAGTGAGAAGCCCGCTCACCGCAAGACAGAGTGGCCCCCGCTCGCCACAACTAGAGAAAGCCCGCGCACAGCAACGAAGACCCAACGCAGCCAAAATTAAATAAATAAATAAATATAAATTTATTTTTAAAAAAACTGAAATTTGTTCTCTCACTGTTCTGGAAGCCTGAAGTCTTATGTCAGTTTCCCAGGACTGAAATCAAGGTCTCGCCAGAGTCATGCTCCCTCCAGAGTCTCTAATGGAGAACCTGTTCCTTGCCTCTTCCAGCTTCTGGTGGTTGCCAACATTCCTTGTCGTGTCTGCATGACTCCAGTCGCTGCCTCCATGGTCACCTCACCTTCTCCTCTTTTGTATCTGTCCAGTTGTCCTCTACCTCTCTCTCATAAGTTTACATGTGATCGCATTTAGGGCTCACCCAGATAAACAGGATAGTCTCATCTCAAAATCCCTACCTTAACCATATCTGCAAAGACCTTTTTTTTTCTGTATAAGTTAGCATTACAGGTTCCAGGGATTAGAATGGGGATATCTTTTAGAAGTTGCGGGGGGTGGGGGGCAGTGTTAAGGCATGTTCCAGAGGAAGCAATTATCCTTGAGGTAGAGGCAGGAAGCTGCTGGCCCACACACCTGTGTGTGCATCCTAATGAACGCAACTCAGCACCAGGGTATATGGATTTGGTCACTCTGCAGTAAGCAGTCTTCAAATATATGTAGTCGCCCTAGATAGACATCAGTTGTTTGTGAAGAACTTTGGAATTCAAAGAAGAGAAGTTGAATGTGAATCACTGATTAAATACAGATACAGAAAATATGGTGGTAATAGCTGATTTCAAAATTCCTAGTTGATATTTGTTATGAACTTCAGGCACCAGAATTGTTTTCATGATGAGTGGGCACCAAAACTTCTAATGCAATATTTTCCCAATGTTTCTGCTAGCTTCTTCCTCATGCCTTATCTCAGTTTCTTAACTTTCCAGATTTCTGTGTGGGAATCACAATTTGGTATAAGCGATAACCTCTTCCCGATAGGGAACATTGAGATCTGACTTTTTCTTAGATTGTCTATTTAAACTCAAATCCATTAGACAATTTCAACTAATTTTTCAACTTTATGCTGTGCAGCTTAAATGTGAATTTCTTAAATTGGAAAAATACAATTAAAGTAAGAAAATTAAATGTAAGGCAGGCATATCCTCCTTTTTCTCTTTTTAAATTTTGTATATACTATTCCCCAACTTCCAGTTGCAAATTTCTGAGAAGGAGCAGAAATTCATTTCCTTAATGAAATAAAATGTCCTATTTAAGCAAAATAATTTCTTCAGTTCTCCTAGTCAAAGGAGCATACTCAGTTAAAGAATGATAGGGAGTGAGGAAATTATTTTGGATGAAAAACAAATCCAGACCTGTTAAAGATGCTACTTCAAGAATAATATATAATCTTTATTACTCTGTTGATAGGTAGTTATGACAATATATAAGCATTGTTTTGAGTTGATAACAGTATTCTATCAGTTCAGAATGTATAAATTGTATCATGTAGTTTCTTGATTTAATGCACACAGAAATAAAAGACAGATCAAAGCAAAACATTTTTCATACAAAAATGAAAGGGAATGAAGAAGTAATGGTAAATTAAACATGGTTTGCTCAACCCTGTAGTAAAGGATTGCACTACATTGAAAACAATTCTATTAGACTTTAAAACTGTTGATTGGCGAGCTATTTTTGCTATTGTTTCCCTTGGAGATGCACTGGGTATACACACACATAATCCAGTACATTTCTCATATGCAGAAACACTTAAAATTGAATAGAAACAAACAGCCTTCTAACCTCAAGACATTTGGAAAACAGCATGTGGAAACGAAATTAGAGTATGGATTTGGCAGTAGAATAAAATGACAGAAATGGATTCCCTCATCTATTCTTCTTCAGCTTGAGGGAGATCTAAATTAAGAAGATGGTAAGAAGGTAAAATGAACCAACCATAGGGGCTTCCCTGGTGGCGCAGTGGTTAAGAATATAGGGGACACGGGTTCGAGCCCTCTTCCAGGAAGATCCCCCATGCCGTGAAGCAACTAAGCCCGTGCGCCACAAGCCACACTGAGCCCACGAGCCACAACTAGTGAAGCCCGCACGCCTAGAGCCCGTGCTCTGCAACAAGAGAAGCCACCGCAATAAGAAGCCCCCGCACCACAACGAAGAGTAGCCCCTGCTCACCACAAGTAGAGAAAGCCCACAAGCCCTACGCAACCAAAAATAAAATAAATTAAAAAAAATAAATTTAGGGGCTTCCCTGGTGGCGCAGTGGTTGGGAGTCCGCCTGCCGATGCAGGGGACACGGGTTCATGCCCCGGTCCGGGAAGATCCCACGTGCCGCGGAGCGGCTGGGCCCGTGAGCCATGGCCTCTGAGCCTGTGCGTCCGGAGCCTGTGCTCCGCAACGGGAGAGGCCGCAACAGTGAGAGGCCCGCGTACCACAAAAATAAATAAATAAATTTTAAAAATTAAAAAAAAAAAATGAACCAACCATAAACACAGCAACCCATTTCAAAAGCATTTTTGTTCTTAAATGGGCCTGTGATTTATTTATCTATCAATTCTTCCAACATTTTCCCGTAACTTGTAAATTTTGAAAGCTTGCCTTTGGGACAAGTTGCTGACAATAAGCTCAATCTCTTTCAATTTAGGAAAATCAAGTCTACTCAAAGCGCCTGTACTTATAACTTTGCATTTTGAAAGGCAACAAGTTGTTACAAAAAATGAAATCTCACCTCTATGGTAATGGAGGCAGAGCCTCCGATGCAACAGTGCTAATAATAAGTTTTGAAAGCAATTTTAACCCACAAAGTCAAGCAATGACCTGTAGGATTGCTTTTACTTCACTGAGGGTGTATTAATGTGTCATTTCTTTGGGTTTCAGAAATTCATTTATTTCACTATAGAAATAAAACAGCAGGGCTTCCTTGGTGGCGCAGTGGTTGAGAGTCCGCCTGCCGATGCAGGGGTCGCGGGCTCGTGCCCCGGTCCAGGAAGATCCCACATGCCGCGGAGCGGCTGGGCCCGTGAGCCGTGGCCGCTGAGCCTGCGCGTCCGGAGCCTGTGCTCCGCAACGGGAGAGGCCACAACAATGAGAGCCCCGCGTACCGCAAAAAAAAAAACCCAGCAAAGTCAACTCTAGTTTTAAATTACTAAATTATTTCATGCCTATCTATTTTATGAAACATTGTTTAGAATTAGATACTTGTGGACTATTTTAATGTGTCGGGTTAATTTTATGTAGCTCTTAACGGTGTAGCTTCTATTAGCCAAATGCATGATTTTAATATATTATTATACAAAAATGCTCCTTATGATGATAGGGCACGTTTATAAATTCCACTTTCTAAGTTGACATTAAAACATTATTTAGCTTTCTCATAGTAAGAACAGAAGTTGATCATGTTGCTGTTCAGGGAAAATAAATAGTTTCTATATTCATTAATACTAACTGTAAAAGAGAAAAAAACAAAACATGGTAGCACACGAGTTTATATCTTTAGAGAGTAGATATATTCCACCAAGTTCTCAAGGAAACACTATTTTCTCATTAAGTTATTTTATAGAATGGAGGTGGTTACATTCAAAATTGAATGAATTTAATGAGACGATCAAGATAACAGCCAGATTTATGGCCTGCTGGGAGTTACGGTTTTGAGAGTACCTATTTTTACCTCCATCTCTCCTTCTCCATCACTCACTGCCTCATTCTCAAATCCTCCTGTGTTCTAACAATTTCAACAAAATGGGTTTAGCCTTGTCCTTTCTGTTTTTATCTTATACATTTTGAAATTTTATAAAGTAGGATTTTTATCGCATATTTTCCATAGTTGCTGCTGTCTGGTATGTAATGTTCTTATCTGTGATGAACAGGTTTCATATATTAAATGGTTTATTCATATCATGCCTCTTGTAAAATTAATTGATTGCCTATACCAAATAAATTTCCTAAGTTTGAAATTCTGGGCTAAATGGGACTGGGGTGACATGAAGTACTCAACACTATATATAGGGCCTACAATTGTTGTTGATTTTTAAATAGCAGCTTTAATGACAGTTCTAAGCATGTCATCTTAAAATGGTATAGGAAACATTAACGATAAATGTCTAACTCTTCTCTACATGATAAAACATAGACCTGGGCCTTAGAGTGTAGCTGGAAGAGTAGGGATAGAATTTACAACAATAATGCCTTTAGGATCATTTTACACGTAAAATTTTATATTAAATACAATTATTTTATCAAATCAACTAATTTTGTATACAAATACAAAAAGACATATATTGTTCTCCTAATTCAGATTTTATGCAGTTGTTCCCTGTTAGCTTTTAGGAGGTAAAATTTCAATTGAGCTAGACTGAAAAAATGATCCCGTGTACTCTGTATAGTAGAGGCAGTTTCTTCACCAAAGCACAGAAGAGAATTGATATTCTGAAAAAAATAGACGTTCATCTTGGACAATGTCACTCAACGTAGGCGTCAATGCACTAACGACTGGACAGAAGAAACTGCTAAAAACTACATAGCCTTTTCATTGTATTGCAGAATAAAAAGGGAGGACCTATGTTCTCCACTTGATGTATTCTCTTCTTTTCTAATGCCATTGAAGTGTAATAGAATAGCTATTGTTGGGCTATTTTCTGCCTGTAATAGAATCTTTGATTTATAAAGGCGCTGAATCATGCATTAGCCTTATTTCTCAGTATACACATAGGAGCCATTTCAACCAGAACTGAAGTGCTACAGCCATGATAGAATACAGCAGCTGTTTAACATCATGCAATATAACCATGCATATGAAAGAGCAACAAGAATTTCGCTTTATTGATCTAATTTCAGAACATTTGCACATCACAATGGCAATCATACCAAGACATTTTCATTTTAAGGGACACCACTGGTCCAAGTTCAATGAGATTCTATCTGCAGTAGAACTTAAGGGTCATACAATTTCAGAGTTAGAAATTCTTTAGAGAATCTATTCCCCTCCCCCTCAATTTATGTATTAGGAAACCAAGGCCCAGAAGAGGTTAAATGATTTGACCAAGATCACATGGCTGGTAAATAGCTCTGATTAGAGCCCAATTCTGAGCCTTTTGATCTTTTTACATAACACGATTATTGAAGAGAAAAATATTATGTAACTCAGTTCTTCTTACGTTGCACACAAAATCTGCTGTTCAAAATATACATTAGGAATTATGTGACATGAACTAGAATGAATGGGAATCAATGGCATTTGTCTCACTGGAAATTCCTACAGATTTTCTAGGTTTGAATATACTTGACTACATAAAGAAATTCAATATAGTGAAAGTGGATTCAGGGAGGGATACGGGAAACATTTGTTCTGAGTAGGATTTCTTTAAGTAATTTTCTCAATTTCCTGGGTCCTTATTTTTCTAGTATTCTCATCTTACACAATCTTAGTTGAGCTCATCAACTTCCTAAAATCTGGTGGAGAATAAGAAAGAAACATTTTTTAAAAGGTAAAAAGTGGTTGAAGAAAACTGTAGCAGAATAAAACCATTAGCAAAGTAGTTGTATTTTTCAAAGCATTCCATAATGTGTGACATAACTGATAGTAGCTAAGATCAAGTGAAAGGAGTGGACTTTATTTTAGCTTAATTAGTTGTTTCAGTTAAAGACTATCTATGCCCAGGTTTGACATTAATGCTAGAGGCACCAACCACATTTAGCTGCTATGGATAAAAAACCCTGGTTTCCTAGAACCCAAGCTACTGGTACTGTAAGCACCTGGCAAGTCAGGAAACACCAAAACGCAGAGAAAAGGTTAAGTGACTGAAAGTACTTAGCAACAAATAATTCCAAAAAATGTCGAATCCTAAAACCCAACCTTTAATGCCAGCTGTGATTGGTAGATGACAGGTGTAAGGGATCTCAAAATGTACCCGGAAACCAATAAAAAAGTAGAGGAGGTCCCAGAAAGTGAAAGGAGAGAGAAAGCAAAGCTAAATAGAGAAAACAGTGTTACCTGACTGTGCCTGTATAAACCATAAATGTTCACTTTTAAAACATTGTTTATAACAAATTGAAGACTACATGAATATACATCAATGGATAAGTGACTAAATTAATAACTTCACATCAATACTCTGAAATACCAGTTTGATTATATTGAATATGGCAGATCCACATGTATTTACTTGAAAGGATGTCCTCGACATAGAGTTTTAAAAAAACATGCACAATAATATGTATTTTATCATACTAATTTCATAAAATCTATTTTTTAAAATCCCTAACCATATAAGGGTATATTTGTTTTTTATACATGTACATAAAAAAGGAAAAAGGGTGAAGGAAAACAGATTCCAAACAATGGCTACATTACAGGGGTGGAATTAGAGTGCAGTGGAGGGGGAGACCACTGATTTCATTTTAGATCCTCTGATAGTATCGCTATGATACATATACTTTATTCAATTAAGTGATTGGGTCTTTTAAAACTGAGATTCAAAATACTAAGTTTCTGGAAACACATACTAGTTCCTTACAAAGAGCCAAATAAATCACTTGGCAGCTCCTATATAGACTATTAAAATACAAATACTTAACAAAGTGTATACATAGACATACGGCCAAGAATAAGGAACAGTGAACTGAAAATCAATGGTGTTCCTTAGAAGTCAATTGTCTTGAACTTCAGTTGTCTCTCTGCTCTTTACAACTGTGCTCTTGAGCAAGATTTAAACCAGATTCCCTTTATGGGGGCTCTATAAAATGTAGGACAGAAGTTGAGTAAAGGGTTATGCATCTCTTTTGAGATTCCTTTGAGCCGAAAGCCAAGGTATTCGATAAAACAGGGATGAAATGCAAAATTGTGTGATATTATTGTATTCAAGGGCCTTAGGAAGTATGCGTAAGAGAAGATTGGTATGAACTGGCCTGACTGAAACAAGTTATCATTGAGTAAGGAGACTTAAGCGGGCTTTGAATGATGCACCTCCAGACTTCACATTGAATAATCCAAGAAACTGATTTCATATTGTCAAATCCAATAGATATCATGCTGGATTTTGATACTCTGTTGGGCACCAATTATCATATTTCATTGGTTATACTATCAACTACCTTCAATTTCATGGTATCATTCTCTTTTTCTTCTCTTTCTCATCCTAAATCTGACTGTTCCTTTTTGAAGTCTATAATTAACTTTTCTTTCTGTCTCTGGCCTTATCTTTCATATCCCAAGGGCTCTATATAGACCATTACTCTGTTCATTTTACATGCTGTGCCTAAGTGATTTCATCCACCCCTTTCTTCATTTTAAGTACCGTTTAAATACCAATGGTCCTTGGTTCTAATCTTACCCCAGAGCTTCAGATTTACACATTCAACTGTTTGTTGCACACATCCACTGGGATATTCCATAAAAAACTCAAACTCAGGGTGTCATTTTCCTTCCTCTTCACTATGTAGCCCTAAGACCCGCACCTCTTCCTGTATTCCAGACAATGTCTGGAGATGTTTTGGATTGTCACAACCAGGGAAGGGAGTGCTACTGCCATGTATTTGGTTGAGGCCAGGGTTACTACAAAACATCCTACGATACATTCCACAACAAAGGACTCTCTGACCAAAACATCAGTAGTACCTGGACTGAGAAACCCTGATCTAGAGTTTTTGTGTTCTAATTAGAAGACTTTTGAGAAATATTTACAGATTGGATTGTAGAACCAGTGTATAGCCACTAAGAGCATAACCCAATAATAGTCTTATATGACTAATATTTGAGTCACAGAGGTAATTTCTTTCAGATCAGTATTAGTAGTATTATAGTGGACATACCATAGGTGGTTTTCAATGAGTCATACCTTTATATAATCCCCTTCCCTTGAGGTCAGCCAGAACCTGTGACTTGATCTTATGCAATAGAATATAGCAAAGATGAAAGTATAGTCATTCCCTTGATCATGAGATTCCCTCTTAGTACTGGAGCAAAAGAGAGTCTCCTGGCCTCAAAGAAGTAAGCTGCTATGTTTTAAGAGGGCCATTTAGCAAGGAACTGTGGGGGCCTCTAGGAAATGAGAGTGACCTCCAGCCAACAGCCTACAAGAAAGCAAAAACCTTAGCCCTACAATCACAAGCAAACACAGGGAATTGAATTCTGCCAACAGCCACATGAGTTTGGAAGGGGATGCCAAGCTCCAGATGAGAACACAGGCCACCTGACAACTTGATTGCAACCTTCTGCAACTATGAGCAGAGAACCCAGATAAGCTGTGCCTGAACTCCTAGCCCACAGACTATGAGATAATAAATGTATGTTGTTTTAAGTGATTACCTGTATGATAATTTATTGTGCAAAAACAGATAGCTAATACAAGTGCCATTAGGGAAAAAAGAAAAAAAGAAGCACAGGAAGAGTAAACACAAATTCCTTGAGTTAGGACAGTATGACAATTTTTAAGTTTTCTTTTACATCTTCTTGCTTTTTCTTCTAGACATAGATTTATTTCCAACCCTTTTCTTCTTTGAATGTGGGGGACTAGATTGATATATATATATATATTAATCTAATATACATACCTTAAGATTCTCCCAACATTTGTTTTCACTTTAAAACTCTAGCAAGAGTTTTAAAGTGAAAACAAATAGTTATGTTTGTAACGAGATAGTTATGGTGAAGAGAATTTCGGCTGAAGATCTATAGTTAAATAGAATACTTCAGCAAATGGAAGGTCGAGTGTGATGACATGTATATCATAAGGACATGATTTGGATTTGTTTTTAGCTCTATTTAGTAATTTAGATCAGATAGCCATTTATTGTGTAGTCATTTCCAATACATATTATTAAATTTCAAATAGAGGTGCTGTCTCTCTTGTTCAGAATATTTTAAAAAACACAGTCAAAATTTCTGGTAACTTGGCAGAAGATGATAAATAAGCTGTGTAACAAGTTACAGAGGAAACATAAAGGATACGTTTCTAACTTGTAATTATTTTAGCACTTTAAAATAGCCACATCCATTAGATGAGTGAATTGGCGTCACGTATTAGGAGATTTCCTCAAATCTGCAATACTTCCAAATTTTAGATATCATAAAATTTTATTTTATCTCATGGACCTTGACCCTCTTAAAGCAGGGATCAGCAAACTATGACCTGTGGGCCAAATCCAGCTCACCACTTGTTTTTGTACAGTCTGCCAGCTAGGAATGGCTTTTACATTTTTAAGTGGATGAATGAAATGAAAAGAAGAATAATATCTAATGACATGAAAATTGCAATATTCAAATGTTAGTGTCGATAAATAAAAAATGTTATTCAAACCCAGCCACATACATTTATTCACATATTATCTATGGCTGCTTTTGAGCTACACCAGTAGAGATGAGTAGTTGAGATGAAGACTTGATGTAACCTGCAAAACTTAAAATATATCTGTCCCTTTTCAGAAAAAGTTTGCTGATCCTTTCTCTCAAATAGGTTATGTTTTGAAAACCGCCTTTAAAAAGAATGTGTGCATATATTTAGTATGTGTAATGTATGTGTTCATATATGTGTATCTATGATCCTATTTTTTTCTTTACTATTTCGATTTGATATATTTATTCAGTTCCAATTAAACATCACTTTCCATAAATACGGATACTATTTCTTTTGCACAGCTTCACCCTCAAGGAATCTAGGATACAGGCTTCAAGTTTGAGCTCCATTATTTTTCCCTTTATCCCTTTCTTCATGGATGGTTCACGCCTTGTCCTAATGGCACTCCTGCTGCCCAGAGCCCTGCATCCTGCACTGCACTGCTCTCACACCATCTGGGTGATTTCTTTACAAAGGCCCTGCAGGGGCGAGGAGTTGTAAATCACTGCTTGGCATTTACAAAGGGTTAACAAAAGGGATGGAAATTCTATTAGCATTGCTTGAGGAGAACTGGCCAGCCCCCATCTTTCCTGTATGGAGATTTTGATAGCATGATGTCTCTATGAAATAGAAGCAGGCCCAAAAGGCAGATAAAGAAGCAATGGTGAAGGTTAGGAAAAGCCAATAAAATTATTCTAAGAAATATGCAGACATTATGGCTGCTTCTTACATGGGAAAAGGGAAGAATGGAAAATCACAGAAGGTAGATGAATTAATGTACTGTTTACTGCTCTGGACATTAGGCTGCCATCCTTTTGACAAAATGATTTTGAAACATATTTGAGATTTGTCTGATATTTATCTTCTCAGACTTCATCGACACAGAGAATTTATTTGTAATTTGGTTTGTGAAACATTGAGACATAACAAAATATATTTTAAGATGCATGTTTTTACAGATAAGCATTTAAATTTTTATTCCTCCCTCCATTTTACAACCTTAATATCACTAATACAGTATCTGTGATTTGTGAAGATAATACAAAAAATTCTTATATAAATGGAATACTTTATAGAGACTTCATACAAGGCCTCTACTCTAACCTCTCTGGCCCAACAGAAGATACTCCTCATCAATATTCCTGTCAATATTTGTTGGGAACAGAAATGGTTGGGGTCCCATTAGGGAGTGATGTTACAGTGGTGCTGGGCCCGGGACCCAGAATTACCTCAATCCTGCTTAGCTAGCCCAGCAAGATCTTCCCTACCGCCTTCCCAAGGAAGGTACATAAGAGGCACAGAAAATAAAGAGATCTTTTATTATTCAATGGGGCTTTGGCCCTAAACCTCAAAGTTGAGCACAACTACAAGATGATCTAGACCACCTATCAGGCTCCATCCTCCTTTGGTCCAGAGGAGAGACAGAGCCCAGAGTCAAAGCAGGCTGAATGGCCTTCTGGATTCCATAGCCCCACAGTCAAAAGGTTTTGTTTCGGACTTCCCTGGTGGCACAGTGGTTGAGAGTCCGCCTGCTAATGCAGGGGACACGGGTTCGTGCCCCG
>NW_006778055.1:270909-273987 GCF_000442215.2 Lipotes vexillifer | reverse complement strand
CAACAGTGAGAGGCCCGTGTACCACAAAAAAAAAAAAAAAAAGGTTTTGTTTCCTATTTCAATTAGACAAAAGGCTGCACCCAATATTCATGTTCAATCCTGGCCCTAATCCCCACTTCTATGAACAAGAAAGAACACTTGAACAGAGAAAAAAGAGCCACACAGATAAGGCCAAGCCTTATGGGTGGAGAGGGAGAGTGGGGAAAGGAGCAAAAGATCAAGTTCTTCTGAGCAGGCCCTTTACACACATACTCAAAGAGGCAGCAAAAGGTAATATTTGAATGCACGAGGAGCCCTGACTTTAGGAAACCATAATCTTTTAAAGAGGGCTGCTAGTGAACCTGCCCAGCCTTTACTCTTGAGGGAGGCATTATGCTTTTTATTCTGACAGTAAAAAAAAAAATCTGCCCTCTGTCTTCTGTCCCAGAAGGAGACACTATTTCTACCTTCCAAGGCTGTTTGTTGGACAAACAGCCTTGATAGTCCAAAACAAAAGCTGACACAAGATGTACAAAATGTAAGATATCCATGGATAATTGTCTTCCATTTATACATATGTCTGTATGTACACAAACACACAGACACACAGTATGTGCATTCTTCACATTCATAAAAGTTAATTTTTGCATACATTGTATCAATTTTAATATATTTTGTGACATGCTTTTTTCATGGACATTCTTCCCTGTCAGTATGCCTCACTCTTTTTAGCAACTACATAGTATTCCACAGTATTTATCTACCATGATTTATTAAAAGTTCTAAGCCATTTCCCTATGAATGAACTTTTAGATATTTCTCAATGTATTACAAAAAATGCTGGGAAAAACAGCCTTTATACATATATATTTGTTCACATGTCTGAGTATTTCTGTAGACAAAATTAATAGAAATGGAATTACTTGATCAAAAACATGTGCATTGAAAAATTTGAAGAATATGTACGAGTTGCCTCTATCAATTTATATTCTTCCAACAGTATATGAGAGTGTCCAAGTACTGTTCTCCTATGTGTGTTGAAATACTTGTATAGCCCTACTAAGGATAAACCTATGGAAAGACATATGAACTGTTCCAAGACTGCGTTCATAAGTCCAATTTGTTCGTTATGTCCAACAAAGTTATCCTAGGTACCCAACTAACACAATCGGCTATATAGTACTGTACTGTAATAGGTTTATTATACTTTTCACACAAATAATACATAAAAAACAAATACACGAATAAAGAAAACATTTTTAGTCTTACAGTACAGTACCTTGAAAAGTACATTAGTACAGTACAACAGCTGGCATCCAGGGGCTGGCATCGTGTGAACAGGCAAGAAGAGTTACTGACTGGAGGAGGGAAAGGATGTGGGAGATGGTGGAGCTGAGGGATCGTCAGCAACAGGAGACGGAGGGCAAGCTGCAGTTTCACTCACGCCTGACGTTGATGCACACGTTCTGGTTCCTTGCTGGATTCAAGTCTATCTACCCTCTTGTAAAAACGATCCAGTGGTGTCTGGGTAGTAGCTCTTTTTTTCTCATCATAGATGACACAGTAGCACTGGATTGCATTCTGAACAGTTATTGCAACCTTCGTGTACCATCTTTTCGCCTCACTCCACTTTCTCAATTATTTTCACTTTTGTTTCCATCATTATGGCTTGGCGCTTCTTAGCAGTACCAGCTACATCACCGCTGCTTTTACTCTTGCTTCCAGACATCCTGGGCTTGGAATAAAGATACTGTACTGCTGTACTCTATACAGTACTGTACAGTAAAGTACACAAAGTCACAACCACTTGTAGAGGATGCACACACGTGACAATGTACACCAGACACGTGAACTAACTTACGCGATAAGACATACGAATGCACGTTTGAAAGTTCGTAACTTGAAGGTTCATGTGTAGGGGACTTGCTGTACTTTTGGTTTTAATGTAATTTTGTCCTCTTTATCAAGTGTATCTCTATTCAAACCCTGGAAGCTGGCTTTTATTAGTTCCAATTTAAAATGATCAAGGTGAGGCATTTCAATAAATGAGGAAGCTGTGGAAAAGTTATCATCAGAACTTCCAGTGCTAATTTCTCATATTTTTTTATTCTGTACTTCTGGCTTCCCCTGATACAAATAAGGAGTATGTGCGGTCCAGGAGGTCATATGTCAAAAGGAATGCAGTAACTTCCTACTGAAGCATTTCTAGAATGTATTTCATCCCCCAAAAGGCAGCTTTGCTATATAGCTTCATCACATTTTCCAAAATTGAGTTTCATGGCAGTGGACTTGCAACCAGGGACTTGAACTTCAAGTCAACTAGAACTTCAGGTTCCTTTTGTGCTACTGCTATGGTTATCATTGTGGTTGATGCTGCTTTAACATAATCTACCACTTATCAAGGTTTCCCCAACCTGTTTATATATGCAATTGATTTTTTTCATCCTGAGTGAAGAACTTCATAGATATCCTTGCTAGATACAAATGCATCATGTTGCTAATTTTAGCTTATATTTCCAAATTCTCAAGATCTTCCTGACACTTGATTCTGTTATCTATTATATTCTCTGACCCTCCCATTTCTGCATTGTCCATACATTTAACAAATATCATCTTTTCCATGAATTCATTCATTTTCTTTAATGTTGTACAGAATGCATCCAAACTCAAGCACATGTCTGTGCCACCAGCGTCATGTCCAAAGGTGGACATCATTCTGTGTATGTCTGTCTTTCATAAGAAGAGTCGAGACCCTGAATTGAAATGAGTCTGATGTCACTAGCCCAGGCATGGAGTATGTGAGATGTCTGTGGCAGGAAGAAACGCTAATGGAAGGGAGAAAGCTGCTATTTTTCACACGATCTATAGTTAAACAGGCCTCATGGGAAAGGTAGTAGGGAAGGACAGCATATAAATTGAATTAAATTCTCATAAAATGAGATGCCCTTAATTTATTTTTTCCTGAGCCTCAGCGTAATGAATAATTAAAAATACCCTTTCTCATCTTAGATTTGCAGAAAGCAGTGAATTTCTCATATTCACTCGGCAGCTTTATTAGCTACTATTGTTCCTTTTTTTCAAAGAGGTCATCTGCCTGCT
>NW_006778055.1:259613-270889 GCF_000442215.2 Lipotes vexillifer | reverse complement strand
TGCTGAACTGTTTTTTTCTTTTTTATCATTTTGGTAATTATGTTTTGATGCTTACATTTGCATGATTATGTTCAAAGATCTCATGTCTAGTAAATGCATTGAATGCAGGAAAAAAAAGGCAGAATGATAATATTGGATATGAGGGAAATGAGTACTTTAAATGCCCGTGTGTAATTTTGGTCTTAATTAAAGACCAGTCTTGAAGAACTTTAGGTATGAAACCATTTTATTTCATTTTTACCTAGACATTTCCTATTTTCAAAGTGAATAAGGGACTTTTTTTCTCAATTAAGCTGTTATTGGGAAATTTGCTCTAGTGACAGTGAGAGGACCCAAGTTATGTTTTGAAATATTACAATTAGGTTAACCCCCTGGTGGTCATAGAAAAGCAGTGATCAAATTTGTAACACACTCAAGCTTGAGGCGGTAAGTCCATTACATCTGGATCCCCAAGGCCCTGAAGAATATTGTACTAGGCAATATCAGGAAGATAAGGCAATCCCAAACCTTTCAGTGAAAGAGGAGGAAGCCACTATAAGAGAGGTCTGTTAAGCTCACGGATGTACTTACATAGCTAATCTTCAATGCCAGGACCTGCTTAAAGGGCACCTCTTCTTGGCCAGTTGTTGCTCTTTGATGATTTCACTGCACGATCCTATAGCATACCTAAAGTCCTGTTCAAAATAGAAAAACCAGCCCTTTGTTATTTCACTAAATTCATTCATATTTCAAGATGTAACATCAGTGTGACCAGTCTTCTTGTCCATCATGATCAAGTCTAGTATTGAAACAGCAGCAGAGCACACCACTGCCATTTTTCTTGCATGCAAAAAATAAATAACAAATATAATCCCTCCTAGATAATTTTTCCTTTGTATTTCACTTTCTTCTTTGACTCAGTTTTATTTCTCCCTCTCTTTCCTGTTTGAAATCACCAATTCTATGCAATGAGTACCTAATCAAAAACATTGTGGCAGTAGGAGGGAAATAACTATGACCTAAAAGTCATTTTTGTGTGTGTGGAGTAAATGGAACAGGTAACGGCAACAAGCATAATGTTCATGACTTATAGATTTATTGACATCTATCATAAAATCACTAGCACTACAGGGCTGAAATGGACTTTATGTGTTTTTCTTCTCTTCTACAGTACTTAAACTTTTCTAACATATGTGACCTTATTAATTATAGAAATTTCTCCCTTTTCTTCTGGACTTTGATTCCACAAAGTTGACTATGGCTTAATCACTCCTTCCCCAATAGTTTTAATAGTGCCTGGCAAAAAATAGGTGCTCAGTGAACATTTGTTAATTGTCTTCTCTGTATAAGGTGGAGGAACTAAAATCCTGAAAGAATGATGTGATTTGCAGAGGCTCACACAGCTACTCAGCAGGGAAACCTATGTTGACTGAAAAAAAAAAAAGAAGATGCACAGCCTAAAAGTTGAGAATTATGTTTTATTTGGTGGACTTACTGAGGACTATGGCCCAGGGTACAGCCTCTCAGATAGCTCTAAGGGACTGTTCCAAAGAGGTAAGGGAGGAGCCAGGATATATAGTAGTTTTTGCTAAAACGAAACAAAACAAACAAAAAACCCCCCAAGACGTAGTTGAACATAAAAAGATTACTGCTATACTTGCCGCAACTAGAGACAGCCCATGCGCAGCAACAAAGACCCAATGCAGCCAAAAATAAATAACTTAAATAAATAGATTTTTTTAAAAAAGATTACTGCTAAGCACAAAAACAGACATCTCAAATTAATGGTTTTTACTGCTTTTCTATGTATGGGAAGATGCAAGAGTCTGGGCTTATCGAAATTATTCCTTTGATATGCATCTTGACTATCTAGGTCCAGTATCCTGTTTTTCTCCATCCTGAATTCCCCTCAGGTGCACCATAGGGGGAGGCTGCAGTGATTGATGACTTTATGGCCCCAACATCCTTTGTTCTTTGTCCACAGCTGAAACCCCAGGGCTCCTAGTAAAAATCTTGTGTTGTTTATTAACTATTTTGGATTTGAATCTTGCCTTGTTTCCTTGACTTGCCCTTGAGGACACAGACCATAAGTTGAACTTCTAGAACACTGTCTTTATTCCTCAACATACCCAATTCCAGTCCAAATGCCAGGTTCAGAGATAGCTCCAAAGGAGGTCTTTTTTAAATTTTCTTTTCTTTTCTTTTTTTTTTATTTATTTTTTTAGATGTTGGGGGTAGGAGCTTTTATTAATTAATTTATTTATTTTTGCTGTGTTGGGTCTTCATTTCTGTGTGAGGGCTTTCTCTAGTTGTGGCAAGCGGGGGCCACTCTTCATCGTGGTGCACGGGCCTCTCACTATCGCGGCCTCTCTTGTTGGGGAGCACAGACTCCAGACGCGCAGGCTCAGTAGTTGTGGCTCACGGGCCTAGTTTCTCCGTGGCATGTGGGATCCTCCCAGACCAGGGCTCGAACCCGTGTCCCCTGCATTAGCAGGCAGATTCTCAACCACTGCGCCACCAGGGAAGCCCCAAAGGAGGTCTTTAAGAAAAACATATGGACTGTTTGATTCTAAAAATTTTGTTGTTAAAAACTGCTTTATGAAAAAGAAATGCTTTATGGTCAGACCCAACCACTATACTGTAAGTTGTCCACCCACCATTTTTCCTTGCAAAAGTCTCCCAGATTCCTATAAATTGCAGGGCTATGTAGAAACTACAGGGTAACCATTTCTGTCTCCTGTTTGGTAGTTCATCCAAATGAAGATCTATGCCTTCAGTTGTCCACTTTAGATAGCTTTCGGTTCTTGGACATTGGGTAAGATAAAACCTTTGTAGTAAAGATACCATGCAAGAATATATAACACTCCCCATCCCTCTAGCAAGAGTACAAAGGTAAACCACATGAACCTAAGGAACAAAGTCAACCATACAGATCTGCTAGATTTGATAGAATGGAGAGGAAAATTATCCATTTCCTTTATTGTGAATAACACCGTCTAGAAAATGATCATTCTAAAATGTTAATTCTTACTCAATGCCCTCATGTCTTGCCCTAATCCCCTATAGGAGCAAGTCTCTCTGACAGTGGGCAGTAGTTCAGTCACCAGTAGGCATGGGGAATAAAACTGATAAACACGAGTCCCTTAGCCTTTATCCAGGGAAACAATAAATAACTTCAACAGATATGTAGTTAACAGGCTGCCCGGCAAAAAAACCTGAGCTCCGCAATCAGGGATTTAACTCCAAATATGCCTCAGTGTGTACCCAGCAGATGAAAAGCACAGACAAAAGAGAGAACCAAAATAAAACCACTAAGGGTCCCCCGCAATTCAACAAGAGGCTTAGTACACAATAATCACATCAATCTGTTCAGGTCAAACACTAATACTTCTCTGCCCATGCAAGTCTTCTTAGGTGCAGCCAACAACTGTAGGCACTTGTTTTAAAAGGAAGGTCTTAATGCAGGGGGTGGGGAGACAGTATGGAAAGAAAAAGACAAACATTCCTATGGCCAGCACCAGCACTCCGTGTTTTGTTTTATAGGACATAAATTTACGTCTTGTTTCTGAGAAATGTTTTTGGGTCATAAAGCTTTCAAAAATCTGGTATACCTAATTCAAAGCCTTTAAAATTTATGTTATAAAATTTATTACAGTGCCCTTATAAATCAGCACTTGGTAGTAACAAATTATCAGAAAGTGCCATATATTAAAAAGATAAATCAGAATTAAATAGTAAAAAGAGAAGGTGTTTCAAATCAGACAGCCAAAGCACTAACTAATGGGAATATTTGTAAATGTGACAATGATTTACAGCAGGGCTCTTAGAGTGCGAAATCCCTCACAAGTTTTTGCATCAATCAGCTGGAACTTTTGGTCCACTGTTTATAAATCAAGAAGTTAATGAAGAGTCAGGGATCTGTAAATCCAGACACTAAATTAGAAGTTTGTAGCTTTTGATTCATAATAAATTACCTCAAGAATTACACATATAAACAAGCAGAAAAAGAAATTGCAATTAAAATCAGGAGGTTAACATTTAGAAATCAAAGTTGTAAATAAAAAGATTACCAATACCAACTCAATGAATTCTACAGCTCTGCATTTCATAAGACCATGACAGGGATGTATAGAGCAAAATTCCAACACTTAGTGACTTCAGTGAAATAATTACCTCACTCTTTTTTTTTTTTTTTAGCATCTGTTTACCAAAGCTTTTATTCAGTGATAGGGAAAATCACATATATCAATAAGAACTAAGCATTTAAGAGAAGAAATTGGTTTCAAAGACCTTAAAGCCCTTTGGAAATATCTATTAATATACAACCGACATGCAATTGCAAATCATTATTCAACAAAGAGGTAACTGAAGAACTCACTCTGCTGAACTTGAAATAAAATCATATTGAAAAATTGAATAATTCAGACTTTTCAAGAATTGAAATGGGATTTTCTGTTTATTACTCTTTTTAGTATTCTAGTGTATTTCCCTTAAAAAAGTAAAACTAAGTGTTCCTGACATTTGTCTAGAGAATTACCTCGTTCTTATCTGTTAATTTTAATAGGTTACAATTTTTTAAAAAACGGTATTGGGCTTCCCTGGTGGCGCAGTGGTTGGGAGTCCGCCTGCCGATGCAGGGGACGCAGGTTCGTGCCCCGGTCCGGGAAGATCCCACATGCCGCGGAGCGGCTGGGCCCGTGAGCCATGGCCGCTGACCCTGCGCGTCCGGAGCCTGTGCTCCGCAACGGGAGAGGCCACAACAGTGAGAGGCCCGCGTACAGCAAAAAAAACAAAACAAAACAGAAACAAAAAAACGGTATTGACATTACAATACTTTTTTGTGCTACCAAAAAAGGATCCCCAAAACGGTTATATGGCAAATCTTAACCTGAAAAGAGGCTGTCTAGTTATACACATGAAGTTCAAAGATCTTCCTTTTCCATTCACACACACACACACACACACACACACACACACATACACACACACACACACACGATCCCAGGTAAGGACAATTCTCTCTGCTTCTGCTTTGCCTCCTGACTTTGCCTCACAGTCGAATCCTAGAGAAGCACAGGCCAGTTCAGGGGCGGGTTGCTCAAGCCCCACGTGGTCGTTCGACACAAGCCATAGACAATGACACTGAAGCACGTGACACTGAAGCACGTGAGCTTGGGGGACCCTCACAGACCTCCTGTTTGTTTATCGCCAAATATCTCCTGAAAGGAGAGGGAAGAGTCTCATCACAAAAGCACACGAGTGAAGGAGTGAAGCGGAATCAAGGGACATTAAGCAGCGCAGGGCTAAGGACCCCTGACAGGTGACTGACTCCGAGATGAGGTGGAACCTGGCATGTGTGCCTCGCCCTGGCTCTGCTCCAGAGAGACCCCGTTGCTGGACTGTCTCCCTGGGGGTTACTCCCCCGCGGGAGAGCTGCGCCCAGTTGAGTTTCGGGGACTCATCCTGTCAAAGCTTCTCTCAGCCCTTTACCTCTACATCCCACCCTCCCTTGAGAGTCAAGTGCCTTATTCTCCCGGCTGCTCCGAGGCTGAGGTGAAATATCCTGCTTCCCCATCCGACTGTGGCATCCCTGCCTTCTGTCCTCTTCCCTCCAAGCCGCGTTAGTGTCTCACGATAAATAAAATCATTTATGCCCCACGTTTGAACGGTTGCTAATCTGTGACCCCATGTGGCTCACACCTTTCCCTGTGAATAGGGACCTTCAGGTGCTCTTCCCTAAGGGAGGCGATAATATGGGACTTCATAGAGGTAGTGGGGAGGGGTGATGAGTGGTGGGAGTGGGGGGCAGTTTCTGTTTGAAGGTATTTGGGAACAGGGATATGTGCCCTCGAATCACCCAGATGATACCTCATACACCACTGCTTACTACCCTGACTCACGTGGGATGAAATCAGATCTCAGCAGCCCACTGCATCGTGAGCACTCAGGACTTGTGTGGGGAGTGTCCGCCCTTTTCCCTCCCCTGTTCTCACTGACTCATTATTCATGGATATGAACACCCTGGACTCCCCCACGTGCCTCTTGCACAAGGTCTGAAACCATAGCATCTCAAGGCAGACAAGGTGGAGAATGGGGCTGGATATATCAGCCTCAGGTCTCCTGTTCTCACTCCTCACGGGAGATTGTGTCTGCCTCGACGTGTCCTTTGTTTTTCTTGGCTTCCCCAAATTCGCGTTTATGGACCGTGTGCTTGTATTGATTCCCCCGCCCTTCAGTTTGGCAGCTGTGCTGCTTTTTACAGCATGACATTGTTTGGGGGGAACCATGTGAAAATCTAAATGTCAGTTGTGTCCTCATCTCCCACTACAGATAGAACCACTCCTCCTATTATACCACGCAGATCCCTCAGGAGCCACCTAATATTATTTGTTAAATATTTTAAAGCACAAGCTAAAGACACAATGCATCTTGATGCTTGATTAAAATGCATTGTGTTAGATTGTATTTCAGAAATTGATGGAATGAAATTAAAGGGCACAGATCCTAAAACCTGGAGTTTGAAGGTAAGAGCCTTTCCTCACTTCATATTTACTCTCAGGTTTATTTAACATCAGTCCTAAAGTTAGATCTGATGTGGCATTTCAGACTCATTGTACCCTTCTGCACTCTGCTTAGAATTTTAGAAAGCTGGGCATAGCAACAGATTATTGGGGTAGTAACAAAGTAGAAAATCAGAGTGAGTGGTGGCATAAATTAGATATAGAAAATCCTCCAGCACACTGTTCAAGCAGCTCCATTAGGCCCAATACAAACAAATAAAATCTATCGGATTGTATAACATGGTATTTTGCTTCAACAAGCATTTGATTATGTTTTGTCTATTGTTTGGAAGGAAAAAAAGAGCCATTAGTCAGGAGACAGATTCACACACACACACACACACGCGCGCGCGCACCAGTGTATAAAAATATATTGATTCCTACAAAGAATAAAATCTGGGATTTCTACTCCTCATGCTTTCATTTATATAAAATAATGCTAGTTATAAAGTTCCAAATGCTTCAATGTATCCCCATTATAAGTTTATCAGCATTAAACATGTGTTACCCAAGTTGTAACTAGTCTGGTATCACCTACTTTAAGAGGACTACCAAATCTATGTCACTGATAAAATTTTATTCTCTACAAGAAAATATGGTACTAGTTTCTAAACCAGTGTTTGTAAGTTTCAACCAGTCACCAAATAAAAATCAATGTTTTTCAGTTATTGTAGAGAAACTGGCTGATTTGCGAAATGGATACTCCTCTAGCGGTGGATTTACCAGAGAGCATTTTGCAAGTAGAGATAGAAATAACAGCTGTTTAAATGAATAAACAATCAAACATATAAATGGCAGCTAGAACCTGTCACTCTGCACGAAGAACAACCAAGTCATGGTGTGAGGTCTCTGGGGGGTAAGTGCCGTCTGCCCCTAGATCTACTGAAAGCCATTCTCTGCTCTTCTCCGTGCCCCAGGAGGCTGTGCCCTGCAGTGTGCATCACCTGGGCTCCCCTGCACTCTGGTTCCTGTTGGGTTTGGCCAGTGGGAGGCGTCAGCAGAACCTTGGAGGGCAGAAAAAAAGCAAGGTCACGGAGTTTCTTTCTTTCACCTCTTCCTGGCTTGCACAGTTATGGCAGTGACAGTACTCCTCCACAGCTAGAGCCCCTGCCCAGGGACCCTGCTGAAAGGCTCCTGCTGTCAAAACACCTTTCCCCTTCAGGTGTGGTAAAGGCTTCTGTTGCTGCAGGTCCCCAGGTGCCTCAGCAGCCCCCATGGGCTCCCTGACCCTGTCCACACCTCTGTAAATAGCCCTACAGACAAAGAAGCCACCTAAGAGTTCATTGTGTCAACCACTTTCCTTGTTTTTTAACACATGAAATTAGTCAAACATCATAGAGCTATTGTTAACTTAGGGTTAGAATTTGTCTCTGGAGCCCCAGTCTAGGCATTACCCCACACGACCCTCTACCATATTCCCATGTGGAAAGAGGCTGGGGGCAGGGGTTATAGTAGTAAGAGTTAAAGCCATGGAACATCCATAATGAGAAAGGATGAAAAGGCAGGAAGAGCGAGGCATGGTCTGTGCACCTGCATCGGGGTCAACAGCACTGTACTGCAGGCTACACCCCTTAGATGTGGAGAAATGCAATCTTCCACGGAAAAGTGCTCATGCAGATTTCATGCCTCCTCCCACAAAGGTCAACTCAAAGTCCACCTTGTTTCTGAAGACTTCCTGGAACTGAAACCACCGTACAAAATTAAATTCCCTTAGACTTTATTGCTCCTAATGTTGTTGTGAAGATCAAGTGAGATAATGCATACTGGAATGCTTTGTAGAAAGTGATAGATTTACAGTACCATTAATGAGAACCATCAATTAAAGATGAGAATCCTTACCTCTGAGATATGGTGTCTGTTTTGACATGAAAGGAAATGTGAAAAAGATGCTGCTGTCTTCACCTGTCATTAATACTTCTCAACTTTCCTCATAGGGCTCAAATGAAGGGGCTTGATGAAAAGTAAATAAACTGAAAAGTGGCTTAGATTCTCATCAGAGCATTGGCTTCAATGTCTGTTTTCAGCTTGATTTATACATCGTGACCACGGTCTGTAGTATTTAATTTTCCTTCATATAACAGACTGAGTATGAGGTTGTCTCAGAAGACTCAGAGGGGGCCTATATAACACGCAGGGACAGAGCCTTTCTGACTGTTGAATTCCAGAGCATAGCTACAGCCTTGGCTGAGTTACCAATGTTGGATGGATTACGTCATTTCCAGCAGAATTTTGACAGCCCTCCAGTAAAAGGGCCCCCACAGAAAAATGAGGAGTTACTAAATCATATTTCAGGGAATCACTTGACTCAGAACTGGCAGAGTCAGCTCTAAGAGAGAGAAAACAGGAGATCTTCCCCTGAGCTGGACTTCATACAAAAGCAGCCAGCGAGAACTTGGAAACTGCCTCACGAAGAGTGTGTGGCTTCCACAGCCTGACAGAGATGCCCAGGTCCCTCAAACCAGTAACACCGTACAGTCCCCAGCGCTCAGGCATCACTTTCCATCTGAGCTGAGGACCCTGAAGCAACTTAGAGAAACAGTCTGTGCTGTGGAGAAGGAAGCCCCAGATTCAATGAAGTTCAGTTCCCTCTCTAGAGCCTCAAGACGAAATACAGGCTGCAGAGGCAGCCAACTCATTATCCCCTATTTACCCTGAGGAAATTCTGCCAGTTCACTGGGCGCGAGTGGATGCAGAACCATCTGCAAGGTGCTCTCAGGAAACAGATTTTTACGTGGAAGACAAAGTCCTTTCCCTCAAGTACCTGCCCCCGAAACACCGGGCACCACTCTGCAGAGAGGGCTCTGCCAGGCAGCTCCTAGAGAGAAAGCAGGCGCTGCAGTTCCTGCCTGCAGGCCAAGGTGGGCACCGCATATGCTCAGCTGCTATAGCAACTGGAGAGACACTCACTGCGACCCGTGGGACAAGCCTGTGTGTTTTCATCTACATAAAGCTGCAGACCAGCCTGTGTGTTTTCAGCTACATAAAGCTGCAGCAATGTCAGCATGTTTGGAAGAAAGCTGTCAACATACTTCTGACTTAGAAAAGACCCCCAAAAGCAATTTACTTTTATTAAAAGGCCACCAAACTGCAACACTGATTCTGACTCAAATAAGGAAGTGGACCAATTTAGTTCAGAGGTGGGCTTTTAGGGAAGTCAATCTTCGTTTAACCTGTGTTGCTGGTATGTGTCAATGAGCTCTCTCAAGTCCGGCCTGGGCGCTAGTTATTGGAATAAAGGCTACAGGTTATAAGTTAGGGAAACATTTGCCTTTGGAGCGACAAAGAGCAAGTGAATTTTACAGGCTGTAACAGAGGAACTATCCCAGACCATTTGGTCATTTGCCTGCTGACCATATGGTAACCTTTTGTCATTTTTAGAAGGGCTAGGTCAGGGACCTTAGTGGCCCCCCACCTGGACGAATTCTTCCCAGGAGCTTGACACCATTAGAATATATCTGACCTCAGGGTCTAAGCTGAAATCACCAGATCTGGAGAAGCACTTCCTAAAGGGTTTGCCCTGCAGGCTTTCAAGTCAGGAAACGCTGTTGCCTACATCCCCTGTGTGCCACCTCTACTCTTTTCATTGACAATAAAACTCTGAAAAGGGCTATTTGGACTCTGGCTGCATCTCTCCTCAGCTTGCCTTGTGATAAGTGCCCTCCCATACACAAGTCTGTTACTGCACTGGAAAGTGACACCGTGATTCTGTTTATGAATGTGTCTTCCCAGTGAGAATTCCAGTTCTTTGAAGGAATGTGTGTTTAACTGTAAGACCAGATGTAGCACATAGAAAAACAAAATATGCAAGGAAGGAAGGAAGAAAAAGAGGGAGGGAAAAATTACAGAATTATTAGTAATAACAACTGTCACCATTTATTGAATCCTTACTGTACAATAGGAATGATCTTACTTGCTTTATAAATATTTTCTCATGAAAGTCTCAGGGAAACTGTTATTAACTCTCTTTTGCAGTAGCGAAAACTGAGCTCAAGAGTTAAACTTTCCTCAACTCACAGAAATGAAAACTGGTGAAATCTACATCTGAAGTTAGTTGTTTTTTTTTTTTTAAGCTGAGTTGGGTCTTTGTTGCTGGGTGCCGGCTTTCTCTAGTTGCGGTGAGTGGGGGCTACTCTTTGTTGCGGTGTGTGGGCTTCTTATTGTGGTGGTTTCTCTTGCTGCAGAGCACAGGCTCTAGGCACATGGGCTTCAGTAGTTGCAGCATTCAGGCTCAGTAGTTGTGTCACGTGGGCCCTAGAACGTGCAGGCTTTGGTAGTTGTGGTGCTGCAAGCTCAGTAGTTGTGGCACATGGCTTAGCTGCTCCCGGCCTGTGGGATCTTCCCAGGCCAGGGATCAAACCCATGTGCCCTGCATTAGCAGGTGGATTCTTAACTGCTGGGCCACCAGGGAAGTCCCTGAAGTCAGTTTGAAGTAATTCCAAATCCTGTGTTCTTATCTACCAAGCCCAGAAAATACCAGAGCCCAGAGAATTTGAGAATCTTACCTGATCCCATACCTAGTTAGTGGGAGAGTAAAGGAAGACTCCTGGTTCTAGCAGTTAGGAACTCTTTGAAATTTTGTTCTTTAATTGTTTCACAGATCACAAGAAAAAGATTGTGCTCTGGACCTCAGGAACCATTGGAAACTACAGACTTGAACCAAGGCTGAGAAAGTCAGTAGGAGGGTTCATCTCACTTCTTGGTTCCTCTGCAACATCTGCTTCATTCCTGCCTGAAGTT
>NW_006778055.1:232973-259603 GCF_000442215.2 Lipotes vexillifer | reverse complement strand
TTCAGTTAAATGCTGGAAAAATAGCTGTCTCACAGTCTGGAGAAATTTAAAAATCTGGAAAGCGGGACTTTAAAAAAAAATTGACAATACGGGACTTCCCTGGTGGCGCAGTGGTTAAGAATCCGCCTGCCAATGTGGGGGACAAGGGTTTGAGCCCTGGTCCGGGAAGATCCCACATGCCACAGAGCAACTAAGCCCATGTGCCACAACTACTGATCCTGCACTCTAGAGCCTGTGAGCCACAACTACTGAGCCTGCATGCCACAGCTACTGAGCCGATGAGCCACAACTACTGAAGCCCACATGCCTAGAGCCCGTGCTCCACAACAAGAGAAGCCACCGTAATGAGAAGCCGGTGCACCACAATGAAGAGTAGCCCCTGCTCGCTGCAACTACAGAAAGCCTGCGTGCAGCAACGAAGACCCAATGCAGCCAAAAATTAAAAATAAATAAATAAATAAATAAATAAAATGAAATAGAAGGAATATATACTCATGATAGATAATGAATACAGCATACAAATTTTCTACTCTTTAAACTCACAAAAATAGATTTTACTTACATAATATATATTTTAAAATTGAACTGTGTCCTGTAGTCTCATAAGTATTCATTACCTTAAAAATAATGCCTTCTGATGGATTGGACAGTGAAGTTGTGTTGATCAACCCATTTATAATCTAAATAATGGAGGAAAACTTTGCAGTTTCGTCCTTTTCTATAAAAAGCCGACATGCATATCTTCCCCAGATACACACACGCCCAGGTTGCATCTTAGGAAATTCCAGAAAGCCCAGGTTTCTTCTGACATTTAGATACCTAATTTATCATAGCACATCCTGAAAATTAAGTGCATTGCCATTTAATTGATGTGAGGTTACTGGGACCTGTAAAATGGAAAGGATCTTTTCAATGATTGACCAGGTCAATCTGGTCTTTCCTTTATAGAACATTTCTTCACTTACAATTTTCAAAGGAACAGGATTCTAAGGTGCTCCAGATGATTGGTTTAAAACTTCACCAAGGCTTTGTCAAAAGAACAAAGTGAAGGCAAGGACCAAAGTGAAGGGATCCAAAGATGAATAAAACAAATTCCTAGGGCCAAGTCTAGTGTAGGAGATGAGAATCTTATTCCATGAGTACAGAAGGGTCTCCTGTTCCTGGGTGCCAGGAGTTCAGCTAAGAAGTTCCTGGGTTCCTCAGATCCTGGGGCCCAGCGGCGGTCATTACAAAGGAGACCTGCCTGGGTATTATACTGTGAGGAAGCACACATCCTCAGTACCGTGACCCCCAGGAGCACTGGGAAGTGAACGGCATATGTGCATAAGTGGTTCACTTCCCTTGCTAGGTCAGGGAGTACAGGCCTCCTTATGTGCAGACCTGTGCTTTTCTGTAGCCTCAGGATTATCTCAAAGACTCGTTTTTCTAGGAAGTGCTTGGGTCATCAGAATGAGGCACTGAAGGAAGTCCTCTGGCATAAAAGGAAAGAGAAACTGGCTTTATCGGGGCTACAGTATTGCTCACTGTCAAGAACGCATCCAGCGAAGAGACATCCCAACAAGAAATGAGCTTCAGGTCTCTTGGCCCTGGCTCCCTGGGGTCCACCTCCATGCTGGCCTTCCTGAGAGAGACAGGCTGGCAACTGAGCATAGACACAGGAGGAAAGAACTGGACTCTTGCAGCACACTTGTTATGATTATATTTGTTCTCCCTCCAAAATAGACTTTTATGGTATTAATTAGTACACACAACTTTTTAAGACATTCTTTTTCTGGCAAAGGACAGAGAAATTCTCAAGCAATATATAGCAGAATGCCGTGCTAACTCAAGGTAATTCTTAAGTCCAGCCTCTCTCTCTCTTTTCTCCTGGGAAATGTGTTTTTCCACAAACTACTCTTGGTTCTCTTCGGACAATTCCATTCTATTTTCTCTTCTCAAACAACTGGTATTCTCTATTTGCTCATGGGTTTTTTTCCCTCTTTAATTTAACATGACCTTTACAAAATTCACTCTCTTCTGTAGTCAGTGTCATGCAGTGATTAAGAGAAGAGGCTCTGGGAGACTTCCCTGGTGGTGCAGTGGTTAGGAATCCACCTGCCAGACGTAGAGAATGGACTTGAGGATATGGGGAGGGGGAAGGGTAAGCTGGAACAAAGTGAGAGAGTGGCATAGACTTATAAATACTACAAAATGTAAAATAGCTAGTGAAAAGCAGCCACATAGCACAGGGAGATCAGCTCGGTGTTTTGTGACCACCTAGAGGGGTGGGTTAGGGAGGGGGGGAGGGAGACACAAGAGGGAGGATATATGGGGATATATGTGTATGTATAGCTGATTCACTTTGTTATAAAGCAGAAACTAACACACCATTGTAAAGCAATTATACTCCAATAAAGATGTTTAAAAAAAAAAATCCACCTGCCAATGCAGGGGACACGGGTTTGATCCCTGGTCCAGGAAGATCCCACAAGCCACAGAGCAACTAAGCCCGTGCGCCACAAGTACTGAGCCTGCGCTCTAGAGCCCACAAGCCACAACTACTGAAGCCCGTGCGCCTAAAGTCCGTGCTCTGCAACAAGAGAAGCCACCACAATGAAAAGCCCGCACACCACAACGAAGAGTAGCCCCCCCCTCACCGCAATTAGAGAAAGCCCACACGCAGCAACGAAGACCCAACACAGCCAAAAAGTAAATAAATAAAATAAATTTTAAAAAATAAAAAAGAGAAGAGGCTCTGGAATCATATGGACCTCAGCTTCAATCATGACCCCACGAGTTACTGCATAATCAAGTCATTTACCTTCCCTGGGCCTGCAAATTAAGACTAGTGCCTGGGTCATAGAGCTATTATAGGGATTTAAAAGATAGCCCATGTAATGTGCTAGATAGTCTCAGTCACATAGTAGGGACTCGGTAAATGTTAGCTTTTTACATTCTCACTTCATCCCTTCAGTTTCTGCCTCCAGTTCTGATTGATAAATTATTTTCTGACTGTGTTCAAATTCTTGAGAAAGAAAATCAGGTTGGCATAACTGTCCTATCAAACCACACAGCTACAGGGCTGTCCATGGATTAATGAGTCTCCAGTCATGCCCTCTCCTGACAGCCTCACCATGGCCTGGACATGAGTTTAGGTTATAAAACCTGCCTATCGAAGAAGCAAAGGCTATGAGGGAAGCAGTTTCCTGAAGGAGAGGCAGGGCGAATTGGTATTGATCAGTATCCTGGAAAGAAAGTATTTATAAATGCAGGTTTTCACAGTATTGAACCAATGTTTCATTATATCAGAAATAATCATGGTAAATGCTTGTTATTGGTTTTGATGAGTTTGGCTGGCAGTATACACCTGCATTTTACTTAAGCCTATTTACTTTGAGAATTTCTGTTGTAGTTGAAGATCATCAATACAATGATAATAATTCAAAGCCAATTCTAGAAATACAAAGTAACATTTTTTCTATGAAACTGTCTTCATAGCAATTAGCGTCTGACATGGCAGTGGGCAGAATTAACGTGAACTGTGTCTGCCATTGCCTGTGTGGTGAACATCTTCCTGAAGGTAAAGGGGCTTCACGTAGCAGATAGGCATGCCAAAAAATATCCACATAAACCTCCTAGGAAGGGGCACGAGAGCTCAAACTCAAATGAAAGCATCTGTGCAGAGAGGTCTGTGGAGCTGATGAGTATGTTATTTACAGGCCAATTCTGTGAGGTTTGCTGGCTGAGTAATTAGGACAATTGCTACTCTGGCCTTTAGCCCCTGCTCTGACTCAGCTCACACAATTTATCTACCCAAACAGACCAGTTCTCCACCACTCTTCTGACCAAGCACAGTGCTGTCTATTCTGGGGCATAACTTTATTGCCAAATTATTGTCTACTTTGGTACAATGATTTATTTCTTCTTAGTTCATTTTAAAACTATGAGGAAATAACTTTTGTAACTCAGTTGTTAAAGACAACAAGACACGGGTGAATTCATTCATTCACCCATTCATTTAACAAATGTTTTCCAAGGACCTACTTATGGTAGACCTTGTTTCAAGTGCTTGAGATACATCAACGAACAAAACCAAAACCAAAATCGTAACGTAATAGAGCTTACCTTCTCTGCAGGTAGAAAATGAACAAGATAGGGACTTCCTGGCAGTCCAGTGGTTAAGACTCTGTGCTTCCACTGCAGGGGGCATGAGTTCGATCCCTGGTCGGGGAACTGAGATCCTGCATGCCTCGTGGCCAAAAATAAAATAAATTAAATAAAATAAACAAGATAAATAAGTAAAATATAGGGTATGATGGAGAGTGATAGAGATTGAATTTTTTTTTTTTTTTAACTAGCAAAGAAAGAAATTCTTTCCTTTTAAGGTGGAGGGGTAGATATAACATTAGTAAGACTGGGAAAACACTGCATGGAGAAGGAAAGTCTCTCACATGGACAAATTCTTCTACGGGCAACGACTCCCCAGTCGCCTACAGCCACGGGTAGAACAGAAGTTGAGGGCCTCAAACCAGCCAAATCCACCAGAGAGGGAGTGAATTCTACTGGAGATCAGAGGATATGTTAGGTAAGGCCATAAGGCAAATAAAAGCAAGAAATAGATCTAGAAACCTGGTAATCAGAAGAGGAGGAAATGTCAGGCATGTACTGAAGATAAGGCCAGACATACGAGAGGACAAACTGAAGACACTCTCCTAATAGGAGCTCAGAGGTAGGTAGGGGTAATCGGGAAGCAGATCCCCAAACAGGATCTCAGTAATAGGGGACAGAACTCAGCCAAAGAACTTGAGAAGCAGATGTGGAACAACTCAGCCAAGCTAACCTTAACTCTAAATCAACGTTCACCCTCAACTAGGAGCTTTGAAAAATGTCTTGGGGCAGAAGTCACTTCATTCTGTCTCGGCCTGCAGGTAAAAGGAAGGGAGGGTGGCTATGATAGTAATTTCAGGGATACTTTTTAAAGTTCTTCACAACCGGTATTACAGTGCAGTGTCCAAGCAGAATGGAGACAGGTCCTAATGCTGAAGAGGGTCCTGGAAGGCAGTTCCAGGTGTGCCACCTTAGTTGCTGAATGGATCATATGGTAGTGAGGGGGGATGTCTAGGGCAATGACAAAGAGGACGTCTGGGAGCTCAGCGAAGTGGCTGATAATCGGCTAGTACTCAAACACCTCAGTATATTGATATAATTTGCCCATCTCTCAGGTATTAGCTCCTAAATCCAAGATCCTTGAGGAAGAGCTTTGATGACAAAAAGTAGCTTCGTCCATTCATAGCATTTTGGTCCATGTGAAGAGTGCAGTGTAGTCATTACAACACAGAGTTCTGGCCAAGTCATTTGCAGGCTGTGTCTCTGGCACTTTGCTTATTCTCTCCAGGCTCTGGATCTCCAGTCATGAAATGGGATGATGACACCTACCTCACAAGGGTGTTGCGAAGATCAAAGGGATGGGAAAATGTGCCAAGTAGTGACTAGCACATAGAAACTGTGCAGTAATCACTGGAATAACGTTGCACTAGAATGAACCTAGATGAGATCTCGGCCAGTTCCCGGGTATATATGAGAAACCTGACATCCCGGGATGTTGTCATTTCCTCGTGGTCACCCAGTAGTTTAATCACAAGCTCAGAAGAGGAACACAGGTTTCCTGCCTCCCAGTTGCAGGCTTTTCATTCTGCGTTACACTGTTACTCTTTCACCCTTTTACAAATAATGTACTGGAGCTTTGCACCTGTGCTGCACCAATAAGATATGCATTCATGTTACTGGGTTGGCCAAAGTCCGTTTGGGTATTCTGTAAGAGGTTATGGAAAACCCAAACGAACTTTTTGGCCAACCCAATAGTAACTTTTTGCTGTAGAACGTGTAGTAGGGAAGAGGAAAAAGTAAACATAACATGAGATTTTATGCATAAAGCATAAAACCTATAGAGGTATGCTTAACGAAGGGCCTTGGAGTGTGGCGATGGGGATTCCAATGAAAATAGCACACATTTATATATAGGCTACGAACTCATTCTTTCCAGAATGATTAGTCAGCATGATGCCATCTATTTATTGTCCTCACAAATAATTCCCAGTTATTCTCTAAGTTGACTCTCCAGAAGCTCAGGTGGGGGAATATATTCTGACAGAACACAGAAGATCTTGCCCTGGGAACCACTGCCACTAAGTCTCCCGTGAATCTGCATTTCTCTCTCTGTCTGGCAGCTTCAAGACAATGTTTAGAAGCAGCGACGTTAAGTAAATAGCCACAGCGTGGAGAGTTCTTTCACCAGAGTAGCATGACCCCTAACAGCTGGGGACAGCAAACTCACATTTAAAGAACACTGCCAAATGTGTCACCCTACTCCCTGCTTTCCCTTTAATTACCCCACGCCAGTACATGGGTTTGTGTGTGGAGACAGCAAAGGAGACAAGCAGGAGGCCTGGATTTTAGCCGCCCGCCTTCCCTGTCTCCTCCCCCATCTTCAGATCTAGAAAAGAGCAGCTCCACTGATGGAACTTGAGATGTGCTTCCATGGTTCACTGGTGTCTGGGTTTGTGTGTGTGTGTGATTCTTCCATAGACACAAACCCTTAACAGTTACTAAGGCAGCAGAACATGTGCTACCTTCCAAGAAGCAGAAGACTCCAATCTAATCTGTCAGAGAACAACTGTTTGCCAAGGAGCTCTCCCAGAAGCACTAACCTCAGTTTAATATGTTATTGATTTTCTGATAAGTATGGTCTCAGTTTAATATGTTATTGATTTTCTGAACTGTTAAGTATGGTTTATAATGGCAATAACCTACACGATACCACTCATTACATCAGTTAATACCTAGTTTATTAGAACATTAACTTTCGCCACAGGCAATTAACCGACAAACTGAGTGTGTGTGTGTGTGTGTGTGTGTGTGTGTGTGTGTGTGTGTGTGAAAGAGAGAGAGAGACTTATAATGAGAAATTTCCAAGTGAACATTAGTTAAGTATTTTTAAATGGCTGTGGGAGCTTGACAGTGTAGCCCAAACTCATCTTACCTTTTCTTCCTAGAAGCAACAGGCCAGTACTATGGAAGTATGAAACGCCCCCTGACATTAGTGAGCTAATTCACAATTAGCCATGGGAAAATTATGTACATAATTGATTAAATGTCACTATTAACGGAAAGATATGTGTGTGTGTATACATATACATGTAGAGAACTTGGGAATAGGATAAGGAAGAGTTCTAAACTATGTAAAAACATTAAATGCTGCCCCATCATTGGTGCAACGTAAGAGTCATGTTTATTCCTTTATAGGGATGTAGCATGACATGTGGAAAGTTCTTTATATTTTATTGTATTCTCAACCTAGTATATTTCTATGAAATAATATTGTCTACCTATCTCTACTCACATAACAATTTTTTTTCCTAAGGCTCATATAAACAAATATGTGCCTGAAAAAGATGCCTTGATATCTTTGTTTATTTTAAGTTTAAAAACTGGTGTTTGGAGGAAACAAGACTTCCAGAATGTTAAAGAGATTGGCAAATCCTCTACCTGACACACAATAGTACTACTGAACAAATTGTCAAAACACTCATTTTACTGTTGTTTGGAAATTAACCAAAGGCATACAACAATCTGAGAAGCATTTGGTTATGCTCAAAAAACTGCTGAAATTCGGGCTTCAGGTACAAGCAGTGTCAGCCTATGACATTTTCCCTGTACCTGCTCTCTGTGTTCCCCTGCCTCTCACTAAGCTCATCTTGGATGGAAGTTCTACTAAGGTGGACAAGCCATAAAAATCAGGAGCTTCACTGCCAGTTGAGGCTGACCTAATTTGGTAACCCACTTGCAGGGACTTTGTCAAAAACAATAGCTATCTTGGTGACAAACAATCAGGGAAGGCTAACATCACAGCTGTGATACTGGATGAAGCAATTTACCATACAACCCAGCAATTTCACTCCTAAGTATCTACCCAAAAGAGGTGAACACATAGGTCCACACACAGACTTGTACACAAGTGTTCACAGCAGCATTATATATAATAGTCAAAAAACTAAAAATAACCCAAATGTACATCAGTTGATGAATGGATAAACAAAATGTGGTATACACATAAAACAGAATATAATTCAGCAATATAAAAGAAGGAACTACTGGTACATGCTGCAGCATAGATGAATCTTTTTAAAAACAGCTAAGTGAAAGAAGCCAATAAAAAAAAGACCACATATTGTACTATTTCACTTATGTGGAATGTCCAGAAAAGACAAATCTATAGAAACAGAAAACAGATTAGTCATTGCCAAGGACTGGAGGTAGCACTGTAGAGTGAACTTAAAAGAGCAAGTGGGATCATTTTAGATTGTGATTATGGTTGCACAGCTCTGTAATTTACAAAATAAAATTTAATTGTACACTTAAAATGGGTGAATTGTATATAAGTGTACCTCAGTAAAGCTGATAAAAATTGGTGTATGATAGAGTATGAAAATATGGGTAAGAATACTAGCACTGACATAGAATAATCATTAGCTCTATTGTAACCATCTAACTTCTCTTGAAGTATGAAGCGTCTTGAAAAAGCATTGTAAGATTCTAAGTTTTATAAAGCAAGTCTCTTACTGCTTCATAATATACTAAAATAGAAAATTCTGAGCGCTCCATTATTTCCCTTGGTGTATCTTAAGAAATTTTCCCATTCAATAAAGAAGATGTGGCACATATATACAATGGAACGTTACTCAGCCATAAAAAGAAACAAAATTGAGTTATTTGCAGTGAGGTGGATGGACCTAGAGCCTGTCATACAGAGTGAAGTAAGTGAGAAAGAGAAAAACAAATACCGTATGCTAACACATATATATGGAATCTAAAAAAAAAAATGGTTCTGACGAACCTAGGGTGAGGACAGAAATAAAGACACAGACATAGAGAACGGACTTGAGGACATGGTGGGGAGGGGGAAGCTGGGACGAAGTGAGAGAGTAGCATTGACAAATATACAGTACCAAATATAAAATAGATAGCTAGTGGGAAGCAGCCGCATAGCACAGGGAGATCAGCTCGGTGCCTTGTGACCACCTAGAGGGGTGGGATAGGGAGGGTGGGAGGGAGACACAAGAGGGAGGTGATATGGAGATTTATGTATACATATAGCTGATTCACTTTGTTATACAGCAGAAACTAACACAACATTGTAAAGCAATTATACTACAATAAAGATGTAAAAAAAAAAAAGAAATTTTCTGATTCAGAAATGGTCTCATAAATCATGATAAAAATAATTTCAGATAGTTATAGGAGAATCTACTCTGAAATTACAAGATGTGTAATTACATAAACTACATACAGGATGTAGGAAAAAATACAGGATTTGCTCCGTATTACAGTTATTGAAAGAGAGAAAAATAATTGCTAATAATTTACTTTGGCATTAGCTTCGCATTAGGCAATGCACTGAACAAAAGAATGAATACTATTTCAGATAGAATCTACCAAGGTCTTCTGAGACTGATGTAATTGTCAATTTCTAAACTAATTGAGGAACCTGAGATCATTGTCCTTATGTTCCTTTACAGAGTTTCTTTGCTAGAGATTGATCAGACACTCAGTTTAATTTTGTCAGAACAACAGCAACTCAATAAAATAGTCATTTTGGGGCTCCCCTGGTGGCGCAGTGGTTGAGAGTCCGCCTGCCGATGCAGGGGACACGGGTTCGTGCCCCGGTCCGGGAAGATCCCACATGCCGCGGAGCGGCTGGGCCGGTGAGCCATGGCCGCTGAGCCTGCGCGTCCGGAGCCTGTGCTCCGCAACGGGAGAGGCCACAACAGTGAGAGGCCCGCGTACAGCAAAAAAAAAAAAAAAGATAATAATAATAATCATTTTGTGCTGAAAAGATTTTTCCTACAAAGTAGAATATAAAATTATGGCCAATACGCTTTCTCTTTATTTAAATTTAAAATGTTGGAAGAGCCATTTCTACCTATGAAAGTTATATAACATATAGATATATGTACACATATGTATATATTTAAGTAAATAGTATTACCTAATGTTGATGGAGATATGGGAAATTTGATAATACCATATCATGCTGGTGACATTGCCAAATGGAAAACAATTTGTCAGTGTGAATCTTGAAACATAAAAATCTTCATGCCTGTACCTAGCAATTCTCTTTCAGAGAATCTATCCAAATATCCTGCTACTTGGGCACTGCTTCAATAGGTACAACCTTTTGGGGGTTTAGGGTATGTGTGGATAGGAGAAAGCACAATCTGACTCAAAGAATGTTAAATATTTGCTAATTTCAAAGTGCCTGCCTGCATCGTGATAAAAGAATTGACAAAGGCTAGTGTAGCTTAAATCTCTTTTCCTCTCTGACGTATTTTCCACAAAGCCCTCCCAATTCAGCTTCATTGCTGTGTCAATCATATCCCATGTGAATTAATAGAGATATTACCCAAAGATCTGGGCAGAATGAGTCTGGAATTGTGGCTCTCAAAGCTAATGTAGAAAGAATTGTCACTTTGGTCCCATTTTGTAAGGTTTTACTCTTTAAAGCTTTTGGCACCTTGTGACCTACAATACCTGCCATTGAGCATGTGCAGAGTCCTCATTTGGGTCCCCAAGCTTCTGATAGCTTTGTACCAAGCATTTCATTTATGTAACAGGATAAATGCAATTCTTCCTGTAGGCTCAGAAAGAGGCCACAAAGGCTGAGAAGAGAGCAATTGTTGCCTGGTAACTGCAGGATCTAAGCCAAGGGGCTGGCTCATCTATGTAGGATTTGCAAACGGGGCGGTCGGGGGTGGTGGCCCAATGCTGGGTCTTCCAGCATTAACAGATCACCCACCTCCAGATCAGATAAGAGGGTGAGATTAAAAAGTCAAGATATTTAATTTCATTTTTGTTGGTTTGTTTTGGTTTTGTTTTGTTTTATATTTCTTACTGAATCGCTGTAGCAAAAAGAGATGTGCATGTATTATAAGTGTGCAGCTCAATAAAATCTTATAAACTAAATTTACCCATAACACTAGAACCAGATCAGGAAACAGAACATTACCAACTCCACATACTCCTCCCTCAAGCTTCTTCCAGCCAATCACCCCACTATTTTCGACCTCTAACATAACATGGAATAACCTGGCCTATATTAAGAATTTTATATAAATGGTGTCATAAAGTATATACTCTTGTGCCTGGCACATCTGTTCAGTATTGCGTTTTTGATATATTGGTGTGTATAGTTGTAGAATGACCATCCTCAATGCTGTATAGCATTCCATTGTGTGAATATACCACCATTTATTTTTCCATTCTATTATTGATGATCAATTAGGCAATTTTCAATTTGGGGCTATTACAAATAGGGCTTCTACCAACATACCTTTGCTGAACATATACGTGCATGTCTGTTAGATACATGCCTAAAGAGTGGAATTGCTAGGTCGAAGAGAATAGATATGTTTAGCTATAGTATATAATGCCAAAGCATTTTCTAGTTATTATATCAATTTATACTCCCACCTGTACCTGTAGTATATGAGAGTTCCAGATGGTCCACATCCTCACTAACACTTAGTATTTTCTTTTTCATTTTAGCTATTCTGTAGGTGATGTAGAAGTGCATAGTAGTGAGGATTTATTTCAAGAAAGATTTAATTGCACTGTGCTTTACCTCCTGAACTCAAATGAGTGGAGCTTTGGGATCTATTAGAAAATCTTCAAATGTGTTTCCAAGAGCTTGCGGAACAAAAGGACAAGCATCTGACTTGTGCTTATGAATGTTAAAGGCAAGACCTATGGCTGGTACCACCCCTTGCTCTTGGCAGAGTGGAGAGGGCTGACCACAGAGCTGGCTCCTTTTTCAAAAAAGTAGGGAAGAGGTGCAGGTTTCCTGGGGATCAAATATGACCTTGAAAAAGGGATCCAATCTGGGTCTTCTTAGCATTTACTCCAACCCAGAGGACTGGTTGGAATACCTAGGACCCCAATTATAAACAGCTGAAAGCCAAGATGCCAAAGGTAAAGTTGTGTACAGTCAGCCAGAGAAAAGGCATTCCCCTAACCAAGGAGTTGAAGTGGGAGGTCTCCAATTGGAAAATTGCTAAGGACCCCATAAATGCACCCTGTGGGAAGGAAAGAGGTATTATTGGAAAAATACTATCACCAGAGTACCCCAACACCTGATTCCAAATGAACCAACCACTTAAACTTGTGCCATTTTCACCATTGTCCTGGGGTCAGCCATGTAGTAATTAGCAAACAACTAAGAGAAGAAGTTAGTTCCTGTCCTTTTCCAGCTGCAGGATTCCAGTACTGGAGGAGGTCTGTGCTTAGGAAGGAGAAAAGTGTAACTGAATAAGTTTGGCATTTGAAATAACACTAGACTAGACTGGAGTTAAGTCATTACATGATGAACTTGTCAGTGCTTTAAAGAGATTTAAATATTTTTTACTGGTTAAGAGGGACTGGAAAAACTAGGGGGCATGTCAAGAATTTCATCCAGGGGCAGACAGAGAACTGACCCAGAGTAAGAATTAAAAGGAGGAGGATGAGAAAGAATGAGGAAGAATTTCATATAATACAGGTGATTGACTTAATGTTTAAAAAAACAAAAAACTCTGATAACCTCATTGTTGATCCTCCCGATGATACTCAGTCTTTCACAGGCACAGTTTATAGGCAAGCAATAAGCAGCAAGATGTTTGAAGTTTACGTGAAAAGTGCTACCTACAGTGCATTTAAAGACAAATCAACCTCAACTACTACCTAAGCATGTGCTTTAGAAAAAAGGCGAAATCATTCAACCGAAGGTGTCAGAGTGACATCTCTGAGTGACAACAGCCTCTACTGATCAATGAACAGTGATAACTGCGGGCCTGTGCCTTAACTTGAAGACTGGCCCATTGAACTGTTCTGACAGCTCTTGGGACAGAAACAGTTCTGCTCCAGTTATAACAGCAATATGTGTGACCAACATACAGGCTACTGAAGTTTCTGTGCCACAAGTAAATTCCAGTGAATGTTCGAGGGGTACATGGAGTGTAAGCATTCCTATTCCTATTCCTATTTCTCCACCACCAAAGCCTACAGCCTTTAGAGTCCATTCTTCAACAAGTCTGGTAAACCAACCACACAGACCTTCAGGGAATGTAGCCAAAAAATTTACCTAATCCTATAGTAGGAGTCAGAGGACATCCTCACCTCATAAAGAAGAGCATCCCAGGAAAACCAAAATGTAAGAGAATAAAACAAGTGACGATGCTAACAGTCTTGTTTTGAGTGGGCATGAGAAAACAGAAATAAAGAAACAACTGTATATAAAAAAAAACACAACTCAACTGGAAACTAAGAGACATCTCTTTTGGCTTCTCAGAAAACATCAAATACAAACCTCTCCAATGTCCCTGGTCTCCCTGCAAACTCTATTCCAGTTATCAAGGATTCAATAAAACTGAGATTTAACTGGTCAAAATAACTTCAGTGGTCCATAAACAATATCTGCCAACTTAACCTGTTGTCTTCAAATGCTAAAAAAGGAGAATAGAGTATATAAGATTAGACATGACTTAAAAAGGATTTAGGTTTATTTGCTGACCTCCCTGACTCGGCTAATCAGCATTTATTAGGAAGTCCTAATTAGTAAGTGCAGAGCCAGGAATGCTATTATTAATTTGTTATCAACAGTATGAAGGATGGCAGATATTGATAAACTTAGTTATTCTTTCTTAATCTGGCCAAAGAAAACTAACAGATTTTTCCAAATAACATGTTTTATGAATTCTCCATTGTGCTCCTTTCTGTCATATGTACACTTTTCATGAAAAATTTCAATTATTCAATCTCTCCCTCTATCTTTCTAAATTAATTTTCCAAAGTTGGAGTATAGTCTTTACACCTTTCAGAGATGCATTAATTGAGGCTTTCTTTTCACCATTACTTAATAGGTCTAACATAGGTACACTATTTCTTCTTCCCACATTTTTGTTCTCTGTAGTCACTTTGCCTTCCCTTCCACTACCTGAGAAAATATGGTATATTAACAAGTGAAATGCACAATGTCTGGTATTTTGTGTAGCTATGGATTTAGGATTTAGACTAATCTCGTTTTGTTTACACAATGGGGAAAATTCAGCTTATTAAATATTTCATAGAATTGCACCCAAACTTTGCAAGTAGGAAACTTGGACATTTTCTTGGTAGTGACTTTTTAATTCTAATTTTCATAACCTAGAGATCAGGCTGTTGCTTTCACATGATGTATACTGTAGTATCTCATGACTGGAGTTTGTTTTGTCTTATAATATCTATACTCCTTTTGTTTTTCAAGAGCTATATTGTAAACAGATGATATATTACCTCATTGAAAATACATTTAAAACATGCACACACACACACACACACACACACACACACACACACACACACACACAAACTTGCAAAAAAAAAATACAGCAACAACCAACACCAAGGTTAAGAGGAAAAATCAGGAATGAAATAAGCTAAATGTTTAGCATTAAAGGAGTTGGGATTGTGAATGTATTTAACTGTGCTCAGTATTTCTAATTTTCTGTGACACAAGTATACGACATGTGTAATGTTAAGAATATAAAAATAGAAGCTTCGAGCTGTTGATTTAGAACAAACATTAGAGAGCTAAGGATTTAGATTTTACTTTAAGTGGTTAGATTAATTTAATGATAGTTTAGATTGTCTATACATTTAGAAGTTTTGGTGGGAAATCATAGCATTTCCACTAGATATATTTTATATATATAATGTATATGGATGTATGTATAGACATGTGTATGTCTCTGTAGATGTTGTGTGTATTTCTGTGTATGTATGTAAAGTTCAAAAGCATTTTATTGCTTATCTCATTATATACAGTACTTTTTAAGTTACAGTTGCAAAACTTTATAACAGATATGGAACTCTGCCTTGCTGGAGCCCAGAAAACTATAAAGCAATAAAGAGCCAAAATGACTTTTTATACATGTTTTCATGTGGATTTAATGGGATTATGGGATATTTGATGGTAGAAATGCCACAGTGTTAGCTGAATCATCAAATAATTCCTAGACTACTTCTAACATCAATGTCTGGAGGTTATTTCTAAGTTATACTTGTAACCTTGGGTCAACTTTATGATGCCTTTAAGCTTAACAACACTAAACTCTTTGAAACTGTTAAGGGGGTAGTCTAGAGCCTTTAAAATAATCTAGATAATACTGGTCTCAATACCTTGTAGATAGCCCAATGTTCCAAAAAGATTTTTGCAAATTCCTGGTAGAGGTGCTAAAGTAGAGGGAGGAACTCCAGCTCTGATTGTCTGCCTTCAATTAATTCTTATCCTCTACTTTGTGTCTCAGGATTGTTCCTTTCACTCCACCTTAAGGGGAAAACCTAATATGAGACACATACCCTACTCCTGGAGACCCGAAGCCAAAAGCAAACAGGATATTATTATTTTTTAATTCTACTGAATAGTATAGGAGCCTGATATATCAAAGTAAATTTAAATCGTATGTTAGATATACTTAGCCTTCAAATCCATTGATTACCTGGGTATAGGATATTTCTCCCCAAATCCACTGCCTCAAATAGCACTTTGGCCTCTTGACACTTCCTGAATCCTTCTACTCATCAGTTGAACCATATTCTCCCAATGACACTATTTTCTTACTCTATTATAGAAAACAATTCAGGGTTTATTGATATCTATTTCTATAACCACCACTTATAACCACTGAATGAGAAAAATATCAAAACAAAAGCCATATGGAAAGGAGATCCCGGGATGGGGAGAAATTTATATTTATTTTTTACAGATCCATTGACTAAATTTGTCCAGTCCATTTTAAAAGAGAGTTGAGACAGCATTAATTCATCCACGTTGAGAAATATTGGCACTGTGCTTGGCTCTAAGAATACTGTACTGAGTGAAATAGACAAAACCCCTGGGCTTACATATTTCCTTATCTGGGGGAGGCAAACAAATTATCCTATAAATAGGCACAGTCAAGAGCCTGATGAGTGCTGTATAGAGTGTAAGTTTTGTTAAAGTGTACAGGGAACCTAAGTTCAATTGAAAACTCAAGGAAAGCCCTTCTGAGATGGAATCATGTACAGCATGCCTTCAAGTATGAGAAGAAGCCGGGCATGGAAAGGGCAAGGAGGAAGACAGACAAAGGGCCTGAGGTAAGAACTTTGGGTGTTTGAGAGAATGAAAGAAGGCCAGGAGTGAGAAGCATAGGGAGCATGTTAGCAGGGCAACGCAGGGCAAGGAGTTTGTAGAGGAAGATAGAGGTCAGCTACCAAACGATGCGAGATATTATTTTTGGTATAATTCTTGGAAATCCTTGAAGAGTTTTGGGGAGGAGGTGGCATGATCCAGTTGACATCTTAAGGAGATCACTCTGTAGTTTAGGAAGAATAGATCCAAGAACAACAATGAATGACATTTATTTTCATAAATCTAGAAAAGGTTATGAAATTGGAGATACATTACACAAATCAGATGTCAGATAACAGACCTTTTCTGGAAGAATTAGGTGTCAGGGAAGAGATTCAGTTTGTCTAATGAGAGAAGAAGTGCCTGTTAGGAGCATTAGAATTCTAGAATAAAATTCCTAGTAGACAATACATATATGAACTTTCTCATGTGAGTAAAGGTATCAACTACCTGAAATGCCTTTTCCCATTTGATCGTCAAATGGAACATCTGATTCTAATATTCCCATGGATCAAAGCCTTGTAAGGTCATTCAGATGCAATTTCACGGGGGCAAAGCCAAAAACTGCAGGTCTAATTCATACTGCCTTTGCCTTCACACATCTCCACACAGCTGATTGTGCAACTGCTGCAGTGAAGAATAGGGCTCCTAAATTTGAAACTATATCACCCACATCACTTATCATTAACATGTGTCCTAGTCACTTTATTAATTACATAAATCTTTTGGACAAGGGTCCCTGGGATGGTGGACAGACAGTACGTGCAGCACCATCAGCTGTTGGTGCCAATCATTTGGTGAATATGATTAACTATATCATAGATTCGTTAGGTGCTTTTTAATCATGTTTACACATTTTAAGAAATAATTGAATTGGTTGCACAGATGTGATAATAAGGAGGCAAAGACAGAAGACCACTATATGCTAAAATTGGTTTTACACATTTCAGCAAAAATACACCACATTAACCTCACGCTAATATTCAGAAAATTTTCTACAGCCCTTGCTTACCTTTTGGTACAGATCTGCATTTTCCTAACAGCTGGGAGTGTACAAATTTAAATCTGGTGTAGGTTGCTCTATTCCCCCAGTATATTTCCTTCCTTGCAAAACTATTGTGGAGCCTTTAAATTTGAATTTCCACAGTAATTCACAGGAAGTTATGCTGCAGCCAGTCTCAGCTCTTAATGGCTTATTCACATGTGATGACACACGAAGTAGGCTTTATTTTGTATTTCAGGAAATTGACTGGTGCATTGTGTTTTTCTTTTCTGGAGGTTGAAAATGTTAGCTAGAAATGCCCCCAAGCATAAAAGAGATGAAGACAAAGCACAATTGGTCAGAGGCCCTACAGGTTTTCATAGCATTCATTCCTAATCTTCCAGAAAAAAATCTTCAACTTTGCTTTCTATGAAATAAAAAATTCTGGCATTGATTATTACCCATTCTTAGTCCATTCAGATATCCATTGAGTGGAACTTTCCCTGTAAATCAATAAAGCAGGTCCCAATTTCAAAAATGCTTCATACAGTTTCAGAATTTGTTTTCAGAGGGTGCCACCGAGGGAATCCTAAATCAGTTCTTAATTTTCTATAATATACAAAATTTTGGTTTTGCTCTCTGCTATCACACTGATGAAAATTATAAGTAAAAGGGGTTAAGAGAGCCCGAGGGAGAGCACCAGGAGTTTTCTGAATCTTCTTTCCTAATGTCCTGAATAACAGAAAAATAAGGAATTGGCCTCTCTGAATTTGATAGCTGGAGGGGAGAGTATGGGGGGAGGGGAGGTAGAGAAGCACATAGTTAACTAAACAGAAGTCACAGCTGCTCCCCTATCCAACTCTTTGCCTGCTTGTTCTGAGGCCTTTTGTTGGGCAGACTTGGAGAAATAGCATGGTAAATGATGATACTAGATGGACGGATTTGCTCTATACTGGAAACAGCAGCGAGCAAGTGGTGAAGACAGAGAATGGATTGGACTGTATCTGGGGAAAGAGAAGACGGGCTGGAGGAGACTAGGTTTGGGGGTCTGGGAGCATTTGGGTAGAGGGGGAGGAAAGACTTTGATTCTGCTGTCAAGCCTGTGATACCCTGACAGAGAGAAAAGGACAGAGAGAGGTTTAAGTTGTGTTGACTGTTAAAAAAGTATAATCATGCATAGCCATTTCTTTAGAGACTAAAGTCTAGATATCTAAATAAATAAATAGGTAGGAAGATAAACAGATAGGAGGTAGATAGATACAGATGTAGGTAATAAAATAGCTATCGTTTACTGAGAACCTACTATGAGTTCAGCTTTTTGATACAATCTCTCTAATCCTGACAAGGTAACTAATATGTTGTGCTCATTTTACAGATGAGAGAACTGAGGTTTGGAAATGTTAACTGGCTTGTTCAAAGTCACACAGGTATTAAATGGACATACTGAAGATTTTAACCTGATATGTATGAACCCAAAATCTATTAACTTTTTCCCTCTATCATGCTGCTTCCTTGTGCATTCTTCTTTCTAAGCAGACAAAGTACAGCAAGCTTTAGGAGGAAAGAATTTTTGAGCTTCCCCTTCCATCCTTCTTCTGCCAACATAAATATTTCCTCCCTAAATTTATTTTAAATTGAAACTGGAGAGCTAATATTTATTACATAATAGGACATAATTTAAAGGAACAAACAATTATCTGGTTCAATTGAATTTCGTTTGACTTATTTCTTCAGATAGACAGGACTTTTAGTGGGGGTGACAGAACACACATAGAAATATAGAATCACTGGTTTGTGATACTGATCCATAACAGGCATTCTCCCTCTCTTCACACATATCACAGGCAAATTTGTGTTCTTCTCAAAGACCCAGAGATTCATACAGAAACGAGAAAAACAAAAAGCAGTACAGAAGGCCCAGTTCTCCAAATAAAACAGGAATATCACAGAAACACAAGGCAGCACAGCTTCACTGATCATTTGCCTACCTGGAATACTGTCGGCAATATTCAGGTTTAGCCCTCTTTTTCTTATCAGAATGTTTGTCTGGCAGTGTTCTTACGGATTATCTATTTCTGCTGAATAACTTGCAGCAGGGCCGCTAATCAAGAGAAAAAAGAAGCTGCCTTTGGTGATGAAAATTGCTTTCTAGTGACTGATTGTGCTAATCAATCTTCTACAAGGGAAATCAGGAGAAAAAGATGGCCAATAATTGCAAAACACTGCTGCACACATGAAGAAAAATAATTGACGCACAAAGCACAGAAAAGCAACTCTTGAGAAAATGTTGCGGAGTTAGCTATTTTAAAAATATACACATTGGAAAGTAGTTTTTCACAGTTTAACACCTAAGCTTTATTTTTAATATAGGTAAGGACTATGCCTACTTTACTTTGGCATTATAGTATTTAATGACACTTCATAATCTGAGAGTAATCTAGGATTTCTCATTTGGAATCTGAAAACTCATTGAAAGTTATAAAAATTATCAAGATTGTTGATGCACAGATGACATTTAGCTTCTGATCATAACTTTTTTGTGTATGATAATCACAACTGAATTAATAGCAGAAAATCTTTATTTCTAATGATCTCCACCTGTCAGTGCAGCTCAAGTAATGATCTACAGTGTTTCAGACTCTTTGTTTAGAGCTTGCTTACAAGTTCACTGTGATATTACAGCTATGAAATCCAATGTAGCGTTGACGCTATAGCAAGTTTTGTGCAGACATTGTAAGGTAGAAATAAAACTTATACTCTTCCCCGTTAAAAAAAAATGTATGGATGCTTTTCAATCTGTTCTGCATCTAAACCAATTTTTCAGGACTTTATATAACTTAAGAGCCAACTACACAAGAGATCTGGAATCATACATGTGAGTAAAATATGTGAGATAATGCCTGAAATTTGGGAAATGAATTTTGGCTCCTTAGAAGCACATACATACCATGTTTCTTCAAACCTAAGACAGCATCAGTTGTAAGACTCACTGAAACAATTGAGGAAGAAATATGTCACAAATTAAATTATGATGTATTGCATTAATGAAAGTCCTACATGACACATGATCTGGTCACACCAGCCTCTTTTTGCTTTGAAGTTTTCTTCTGTTTCCAAGTGATTTGGAATTTTTTCCTGCTTGCAGTATATTAGGCAATTTCAAAGGAACGTAATAAAACCTAAAACAGCAAAGTCTCTATGATGGGAATCTCTCTAAGGTCTCATGAAGCTTCTTTTGTATTTCTTTGCACAAAATCATGAAATTGTATTCACTCCTCCAAGGATAAATATTTGCTTTAATAGCAACAAATCTGTGCCCTACTGCTGTATTTTTGAGGCCAAATAATTCTATATTTCAAACCAAACGATACCAATAATTTTGTAATGCAATGAAACTCAACATGTTTAGTAACATAACCCAACTGAAATGATATTAAAAGCTGCAGCCAAGAGTGCATATGTGCAGGCAATGACAAGTACAATGTAACTGCCAGCTGGACAACATAGAATACAGACACATCCTGATTTCAGAGAAGTTAAATGTGAAAAATGCCCATCTTAGAATTGATAAGATACAGTAATATATTGCAAGGTGAAACTTTAGAGATAATGATGTTCAGTTCCTTCATTTTTCACAGTAGCTCTGCTGGGCAGCACCCCGCAGGCCTATAAGGCCTGTACTTGTCCAGCTTCAAGACCAAAGAAAAAGCCCAGCGACAGAGACATCAATGGTTTAATGGATGGGGGAGCTTACTTCTGAAGCAAGGTCCTGGAGCAACACCCCACCACCACCACCACGTGTGGCAGATGGCAGGCAGGACATGGCAGCCGTCTTTGCTCCTGGGGCACTGGGGGTGGTGGTGGGGAGATGGCCAGTTGTAGGGGAATTGACGTCAGGTGGGCTCATTAGTTACCAGGGAAACCAGTAGAGGGGCACACCCCTCACAGCCCCTTTGAAAAGAACAATCACTAGCTGAGGCCTGGGGCAAGTATGTAGGAAGGTTGGTCAAGTGGGTAGAGTATATAGGTGAAGCAAACACTGGTCCGGCAGTGGATGTACCGAGAGCAAGAGAGCAGCCATCTTGAGTGGCCTGTGCATGCAAGCTCCATGAGGCTCAACAAATTAAGAAAAGCTGTCCCAGATGGTGGTAGAATCTAGACAAAAATCCTAATTTTTAGGACAACAACTTACACAATTTTGGTGATCCGTCCCTTTTGAATGATTTATTACTTTATGATTTTCTTATTATCTTGTGCTCACAGCTGTTACTTGATTGAGGACTGGTTTAACTCATCATTTTATTAATCACTGATTATTGAACAAGACACACAGGTTGCTTCTGTGCTTTACTAAGTGAACCTACTTGGCAATATAAAATGTTAATCCATTACATAATTTCAATATCTTAGTTTCTAGTAAGTAAAATTATTATACTTGATTAATCTTCCTAAAATAACCCTTTCATTCTGTGAAATTAAACGTCTTCCTTTTGTTTGCTGCATCATTTCTAGATTTCTCCATCCAATTTTGAAGGCTTTTCTTAATTTAGTGTCACTACTCAATTTGATTTCTCTCCACCTGAAACCATATTATCCTGCTTTTTACTTTAGTCATTATAACTACTACTAATAAAATGCCTGTAAAATTATTGTTTAATCTCAGTTTTAATTACTGACCATGGAATCTTCTGAAAAGTAATTTATTATATTAATTGGCTTTGGCTACTAGCACACAATGTACACCATATCTGTGCTTTGACTGTTACTCACTTTTCGATGCATTTCACAGAATCAGAAAAGTAGGTTCTGGAGTCAACATACCATTGGCTATGAGCTGTCACGTTTGACTTCTTCACCTGGCTTTAACAGTCCTTTTAAAAGTTGGTTTTAGTGGTGTGCAGTAGGCATTGGCACACATCAAGTATATGTGAAGGCATTCTCAAGCAGAATATCACCTTTTCAATTCTTTTCTCATGACAATATATCTCTGTCAGTAATGAAGCTTCTTCCTAAAACAAGAAACAAGATTTAAAAACCATTAAATCAGGCATCACTGAATACATTAAAATTATTGCTGTATAACAGATGGTTGATACTGACTTCTAGCTATTATGTCTCACACATCTACTCTGCCAAAAACAATAGTGCTCAAAAAACTGAAGGACTAACCCAATACAAAAATAAAAAACTTCATAGTAAAAACAGACTTACTAGTACCTACATATGTTTGTCATCATTCAGAAAGTATTCTGGATCAGTAGAAGTATGTTTAACTATGGATCAAAGGACAAAGGAGGAATTATATGTTGTTTGAGTTGGTTTGTGGTAGGTGGTAATTTCCTTTCAACTTTTCTCTTCTTCTTTATCTTAACAGACTGAAATCCTAAGAACAATCTTTAACCTGAAAGCCATGGTCATTTTGCCATGAAGATCAGTCAACAAGACATACGTTATAAACTGTTGATCACATTTCTATTTCAAATACAATTATACCATCCTACATAATTATAGATATTATGATTGAATCATCACCTTTTACATGGTAAAACATACACACATATAGCATTATACATAGCACCATATAGACATTTAATTTAATTTTATTTATTTATTTATTTCTGTGGTACGCGGGCCTCTCACTGTCGTGGCCCCTCCCATTGCGGAGCACAGGCTCCGGAGGCGCAGGCTCAGCGGCCATGACTCACGGGCCCAGCCGCTCCGCGGCATGTGGGATCCTCCCGGACCGGGGCACGAACCCGCATCCCCTGCATCGGCAGGTGGACTCTCAACCACTGCGCCACCAGGGAAGCCTGACATGAAATTTTAGATATTATGACCGCAGGCTTTACAAACTCAGGTTTCTTAAATCAGAAAATAAATTAAATATTCAAAAATAGATCATTTAATTAATATGGTGGGATATTAATGACCATTAGAAATTATGGCTTCAAGCAATTTCTCAGTATATAAAAGTTAAACTTATATATTTTTTAAGTTTTAGTTATATGTTTTGTATTGTAGTTATATTGTTTTTAAAAGCATATTATACAACTAATGTGGTCCTAGTTAAAATCTATACATATTATATGTAGCTACCAATATATATTTATTTATCTATATATTAATATTTAGAAGGTATACCTCCAAATGTAAAATGAGAACAGTGATTGCTATGAACCATGGCATTATGAAATACTATTCTGAAAAATTAAACGGGATTACTTTGGTGTTTTAGTATGTTCATTTTATGTTATTGTTCTTTTTTTCTAATACAGAGTATTCATATTTTCTGGAAGATTTATTCATAATACAATATGAAAATATTCCATTATGCCTACTGATTAAAAAAATAAAACTATCTACTAATAGGCCAGGATATTTGCTAATTGCATGACATTGGTCAAATATGTGTTCTTTGATCACTTTCATCACCATCAAAAAATCTATGGTCATATCTATAGAATTGATAGATCCTTATTCTGACAGACCTATGTAACCTATGCCTGCACTGGGTATAATAATAGGTAACAGGATTGTTTTAAGAATGAAATGCAATAATGTATTAAAATACCTAGTGTACTGACTAAAAACTAGCAAGCACTCAATAATAATAGTTAAATTTTTCTTAATAAAAATGTTATTTTGGATGTTTTTACTGACATATCAGCAAACATATGCATCTTAAAAATTACGACAATATTAGTTAAATAATGTTAAACCAAGAGTTGAAGACTTTATTACATCATATTGAAAACATGCAGACCTTCTGCTTACAGATACTTCGAAATCCCATACATATTTCACCAATCAGTGGGTTCTATGCCCATCTAAAGGTATTTCAAATAACAGCTTTTCCGATTCATAGATTTCTATTTAAGGAACTAAATTTACAGTTCAAAATTAATCCAGAATTAAAGTATTGTAAACCTCACCTCACCTCTCCATACCTCCAACTTATTTTTCCAGCCATGTCTGCAACTCTTAGAAAAACAATTAGGTTAGGGAAGAAAACCATGACCTTCTTATTAAAATGAACATCCAATAATAATAAAGTGAGAATTTCTCAGAGGGCAATCATCATTGTACATCAAAGCTCCAAAATATTTCCTGAAATTTATTTTCTCTTTGTGTTTCTTCCTAGGTACTACAGAGACTACTATATTGGCCAGGGGTGGAAATGGAGATTGGAGGGGAGACAAGTAGAGGAACTCTCTAAGAGCCACAATACTCATCTCTGAATATCTTACAGCATTGTTTTCTTTATTAAAGGTTAACATAATGCTTTCAATTTATCATAGTGTGTCCATGAAGCAAAATCTCTCATACCTGTCATGAAAAAAAGCTTATACATGATTCTAGATTTTGGCAGGTTTAAATTCAACAAAGGAAAGTCCAAAATGAGGCTCTTCTCTGGCCCAAGTTTGACTTTCTTTCTAGGTTCTACTTTCTAGTCTAGGGACTTAACTCTTCCCAAGCGTTAACACAAGAAAAGCCCACTTTTTGAAGGAAGACTGCAGGAAAAGTTTATCAAACTACATTGCCATACTCGAACATATACAATAGATCCACACCTACCATATCAGGTACAGTTTCATAACACAGTATTCCCCATCCCCTCAAAAGTCTAAGTCCTGATTTTATTTAGCACCCATTCTGGTATATTAGGACTAGCAGACTAACAGAATGGTCACTCCATACAACCTAAAGAATGTCAGCTACTGATTCTGTTTGGAAACACCACATTATTTTGATGCTACCAGGACCCATTAATTTTAATATTTCCAACTTAACTGACCATCACCAGAAGATGACATAAATATACTAAATAAGAACATGAGTATTTAGAGACACTTTCCTTGTTGAGGAATACAAAAAATATTTTTAAATTATAGTGCACAATCCAATTTTTATTTTTTTCCTTATATTCTCACAGAGCTCTTCTTTACTGTAGAGACTGGGTGTCTTATAAAAATGCAAATATATTCTTTTTATCTACATTAATATTAATAACTAGACTTTTTAAAAGGTAAAAATTTGTTTCAGTCTAGAGTCAAATCTGGAAAAAAATAAAATCCTTAATTCAGTTGATATTTTTCAATATGAAATACTATTTTTCTTTTCACTTTAAAGGAAATAAACATTGATAAATGTTATTAACGTTTAATGAATGATTAATAGCAGTGACTTTTCCATAATAATTTATTACAGAAGAGTTTTATCATGTTCAAGAGACATGTAAATGATTCTATGCAATGCCATTTATAAACGCTTTATAACGGTTTGATAGAACATGATTTAGAACCTGTTTCAAACATGAAAATGGTAAAAACAAACCTCCTAATGACTGAATCATAAAAGTCTGTGTTCTCATTAATCAAGTTTCTTAAATCATTCCTAAATGTTACCTCAATTCAAAATGCAGCTTCCATTTCTTTTCTTTTTTTTTTTTTTTTTTTTTCTGAAAACTCTTTTTTTTTTTACATCTTTATTGGAGTATAATTGCTTTACAATGGTGTGTTAGTTTCTGCCTTATAACAAAGTTTTTTTGCAGTACACGGGCCTCTCACTGTTGTGGCCTCACCCATTGCGGAGCACAGGCTCCGGACGCGCAGGCTCAGAGGCCATGGCTCACGGGCCCAGCCGCTCCGCAGCATGTGGGATCTTGCCGGGCCGGGGCACGAGCCCGCGACCCCTGCATCGGCAGGCAGACTCTCAACCACTGTGCCACCAGGGAAGCCCCACAACTTTCATTTCTTATTCAGTTTTGCCCTCAAGTAGGAATAGAATAAATCTACAGCACTCAACCTGGAGTAAGCACCAGGCATAGAATTGTTAGGTGGAGTGGTAACAAAAGTTCTAGAGCATTACCTGTCATCCAAGCCTAGAATATCCTGTTACTAATTTTAGATAGATTTTTCAGTAAGAGATGTAGTAGGCAGGAGTTTATGACAGATTTTTACACAAACCTTTCCAACTAATTTGATACTAAACCTAACTTAGAAATGAACGTCACCTATCATTGGAATATGGGAAATTTCCAACCATATGTGGCATTTTTCTCCTCTCTGGCCTCTTCATGGAAATTTCATCTTAATTCTGCCGTTGCAGATCCATGGTACATAATAAGCCTTCCAGAAACTGGCTGAGGAGAAAACTTCTCCCTGGCTTCCCCTGGGGGTAAGGAGTCAAGCAGTCCTGGCTCACTTGGGTGGGGTGGGGGGATTCCTTAGAGGTTGGTTCCTCCTTAGCCACTGGTCACAAATGAGATTTAAGGAATTTAAGAATACTTTCATTGTACCTCTTCTCCTTCATGCCCTTCATCTGCTTTCTTTGGGGACTAAACCATTGGTTAAATTCTTGAGCATGTGCAATCAGCAATACCACAGTCAGGTAAAAAAAAATTATATATATATATATATATATATATATATA
>NW_006778055.1:227886-232684 GCF_000442215.2 Lipotes vexillifer | reverse complement strand
AATCAGCAATACCACAGACAGGTAAAAAAAAATTATATATATATATATATATATATATATATATATATTTGGGTAAAATAAACAAACCAAAGAAAATTTAAAAAATAATAAGGAAACTCCTACAGTACTATAGTGAACACTAATCCAAAATTTAACAAAAACCATTTCACATGTAAAAGATGTTTTGAACTCTGTAGTTGTTGTGTTGTAAATAGGAGAGAGCTGTCCAGCCAATGTCTCCAGCCCTCGTGCCTTCTCCCTTGGTTTTCTATTCAACCTTCGTCTTTCTCTCTTCACCACCCTCCTCCCTGCTCAGGTCTGCCTTCCCTGCCTCTATCTCCTCTTCTCTCCTCTTTATCTTACTTGCTGCTGCAGGATCCTTTTCCTCAACATAACTCTGGTCATAACGCTCCTTCAAGGGCCTGTATTTCCTTATATTAGTATGTCTGACCCAAGTCCCTCAGAACACATTTGTCTGTGGACATGTTACATGGTGTCTGATGAAAAGAGGAATCTTTGATCAAATATACTTGAGAAATTCAGGGTAAACAAAGTCAGTTTCTCTACTTCTCGTGATCTTTGATATCCCCAAAACTCATTGTGAATTTTTAAGTTAGAGCTAAGATATGAAATACTTCCCAAATTTATTGGTCCATCAGAATCCCTTTTTGCAGAACATCTTCCAACATCTCAAAGGAGACTTAAGAACACTTTTGAGATACTGGTCGACAGTATAATGAATCAATTCTAAACCTGATGTTCCATGAACTTCATAATAGGAGCTCATATTAGTTTACTAGAGCTGCCATAACTAAGTAGGATAAATTGGGAGGCTTAAAACAATAGAAAAGTCTTCTCTCATAGCTCTTAATGCTTGACGTTCAAAATCAAGGAGTCAGCAGGGCCATGCTCTCTCTGAAGTCTCCAGGGGAGGATTCCTTCCATACCTCTTCTTGGCTTCCGGTGGTTGCCAGCATTTCTTGGCATTCCTTGCCTTGTAGCTGCATAACTCCAAACATAGTTGTATTATATGACTCACGAATATAACATACTTAAGGGAAAGACTTCTTATATTTCCTTCTACATCATAGCATATAATAACTGAAAATATTTTATCAAAACATGCCCACTGTGTTTTTAAATCTGGGACTTGTAACTCTCTGTAAAGGTGTTGTCTTCTCAGATAGTTCTTTTTGCTGAATCTTCTGCTATATCCATCAGACTGTGCTGCTGACATCCTCGTGCATAATGAACCTGGGGGCAAATATTTCAGATATTTTCTATAAGGAAGACTTAGTCTATAAATCGATTTCTTTGAGAGAAGAAATTTAAAAATTAAGTGTCTGGCACTCAAAGGGTCAGTTCAGAGTTTGTTCTTTGTTCAAACCATAACTTCTCTCTGCTCTTGGAACTCGACTCTTGGAAGAAAAATAGGCCTAAAATGTTCTTTTGGGAATTAGAGAGAAGGAGCCAGAAAGGGCTGATGCTGATGTTTGCAATAAACTTTGAAGAATTTGGTAAATGTTCCATTTATCCTAAGCTAACCTTCTGACAATCTTAGAGAAAATCCCTTTATAATAATGGATTCTGAAGGTAATTATATATGTTTGCCTAGGCCTGGCCCCATAGCATGGGCAGAGCCAAGCCTCTACTTAGCGACTTTGCTACACATACATATACATTCATGAATATGTACACATATCGAACACACACACATTCATAAATATGCACATATAGACACACAGACATTCATAAACACACACACATTCATAAACACACACACACACACACACACAGGTGTGCATGCACACACTAAAACCCTGCACTAATCTTTACATATCTTGAATATTCCAAATCTTCCAGGTAAAATGGAGAAAGAAATGTCCGTGATGGTTTCAGCATAAAATTTAAAATTAGGAATTTCTATTGTCTCACCATTGAGATAAGGAGCACAATGAAATAATGACAGCTAATTTGTTTTTAAATAGCATGGGAGGGCTTTCCTGGTGGCGCAGTGGTTAAGAATCCGCCTGCCAATGCAGGGGACACGGGTTCGAGCTCTGAGCCGGGAAGATCCCACATGCTGTGGAGCAGTTAAACTCGTGCGCCACAACTACTGAGCCTGCGCTCTAGAGCCCACGAGCCACAACTACTGAAGCCCGCACGCCTAGAGCCCATGCTCTGCAACAAGAGAAGCCACCGCAATGAGAGCCCCACGCGCCGCAACAAAGAGTAGCCCCTGCTCGCTGCAACTAGAGAAAGCCCGCGCACAGCAGCGAAGACCCAACTCAGCCATAAATAAATAAATAAATAAATAAATAAATAAATAAATGGATTTAAATAAATAAATAAATAGCATGCGAGAAGCTCCAGACCTCAGATCCTGCAAGAAGTATTGTTTTAAAAGAACGCCATGCCATGTCCTCTCCCACTTAATCTACGTGAGCCACACACACTGGCATTCACTTAATTTCTTAAATGCTGCGCCTTTTTTCCTGATTCAAGACTTTGTCATTGTTCCTTTCTGTCACCTAGTTAACTGGTACTCTTTTTCCAAATTCCAGGTTAAATAGGCCTTCCTTGTGGAAAATTTGACTAGAACAAGTACTAGGTGAGCTCCTCCTTTTATAGTCTTTTATAACCTTGAGTATATCTCTTTTTTTGTGCTTTCAAAGTTACAATTATACATTTTTTTGTGATTATTTAATGAAAGTTTGTGTCCCAAACTAGACTATAAGCTAAGAAAGCTAGGATTATCTAATTTGCACAAAATTTTCTCCCCTGCACCTAATAAAGTGACTGGCGCATACATAGCAGATGAACAAAAACATTTGTTGACTTGATGGGAGGTTAGCTCTGTAAAGTCAGAAAGCACAAAGCATCACTGCCTTGTATCAGAATACATTCAGCTGCAGAAAAGAAGAGCTAAATACAGCTCAAGCTGTAAAGGAAATGTATTGGTTTACATAGTTGGAAAGTCCTGATGTGGGATGAATTTCAAGGATGGTTTGATTCAATAATCAATAGGATCTTCAAGAATCCTGATCCCTTTCATCTCTCTCCTTCTGCAGCATCATCTTAGACTTGGCTCTCATCCATGGTCACAAGATGGCTGCCAAAAACTCCAAAGGTTACATGCTTTCTTTTCCATATTCAGAAGAAAAAATATCTGCCACAGTAAAAGAAAGAAGTCTACAGGTTCACAGTAACTGGGCTGGTATAGATCATATGTCCAGCACTGCACCAGTGGCTGTAGCCAAAGAGAAAGGTATATGCTGACTGAGCTAAGCCAACCCAGGCTTACCGCTTGGTGCTAATGATCTCATAAACAGGTGGATACCTGAGGGAATATCTTGGTAGTCTAAAGAAAAGGAAGAGATAAATGGATACTGAATAGACATCACACAGACTAAACTGTGCCATACTGATGCTATATAACTGTGCAGGACATACTGGGATACAGCTCATTAAGAGGGTTACAGAAAAGTGATAATGGACCTCATGGAGTGTTATGGACTCAATTGTGTCCCCTTCCCCCAAAATTATATGTTGAAGCCTTAACCCTCCAATAACTCAGAATGTGATTGTATTTGGAGATAGGGTCTTTAAAAAGGTAATTATGTGGGGCCATTAGGGCAGGTTCTGATCCAATATGACTGGTGTCCTTATAAGAAGAGATTAGGACACAAACAATACAGACAGAGGGATAGCCATGTGAGTTCACAGCAAGAAGTTGTCCATCTGCAAACCAAGGAGAGAGACCTCAGAAGAAACAAACCCACTGACACCCAGAACTGTGAGAAAATATATTTCTGTCATTTCAGCCACCCAGTCTGTGGAATTTTGTTATAGCAGCCCTAGAAAACTAATACATAGAGATAACATAATTTCCAAATTAATTAGACAGCTATGTAGAACTTAATGGAAGTACAGTGGTAACACAGTAACACAGAGCTCATTTAGGGGTATCACAGATTTACGTGGCTTTTCACTGGATTCCACCTTCCTCCATCACACACAGCTTCCTATGATACTCTCATGTAAGTAAATTCCTGTCAGAATTTAAAAACATTCAAATTCCTTTTTTTATACTCTGGCTTTTATATTACTGCTCTTTTATAATCAGACTTACATCATCCTCCTAGAAGACAACATAAGGATCTAAACATTTAAAAGATGTTTATAAATTCTAGATATTTTGCCTCTTGAACAAAACTGAACGAGAGCATGTTCATGATACTTATGCAGCAAAAGGAAGTAAGGTCTGCCTAAGAAAGGCTCCCTAAAAAATACACATGACTCAGCATCCCAGGGGTCTCGAAAGCCATTAGCCCCACAGTCTAACTCCAAGAACTGTTGTCATAAATCCTCTTCAGCAGATGTTCCCACTTCAACAACCTGACTGTTAGTAAATGTGAAGTGAATATTGACATTTTCCAACAGTTGGAGAATGACAGACAAATTCAGGGCCCTGCATCTACATAGATGCCAGGGGGGTTATTACAGAGGCCTCTAGATCAGAAGAGGAAGCAACTACAACATAAACCTACTAGCCCTTGAAAGAGTTGAAACCCAAATCCTCTGCTTTCCTTCACTTAATTTACGGTTCCTATATCAGACATGAACGTAGGGTCATAAACTCAGCTGTGCTAGAATTGCAGATTTATGTATTTCTTTAGGGCTCATTTTAATTCCTGTAATGATCTTTCATTCCACAGCCATGCTGGTTATACTCTATCTGTCCCACCATACCCATTCTTTTTTTTTTTTTTTTTTTTTTTTTTTTCGTTCCCGGGCC
>NW_006778055.1:208185-227785 GCF_000442215.2 Lipotes vexillifer | reverse complement strand
AGACCGGGGCACGAACCCGTTTCCCCTGCATCGGCAGGCGGACTCTCAACCACTGCGCCACCAGGGAAGCCCCCCACCATACCCATTCTTACCTCTCCCCTGCTTGGTTCTGTGCTCCAGAAGGCTGACATCTACAGGCTGCATATCCCATACTCCCTTGTTCTAGGGGCTTGAAATGAGAAAGCAGGCGGTAGCCAATTCCCCACCCTCACTTTTTTGCTGCTGGGCAAAGCCCTGAGCAGGATACAGGAAGCTTTTGCTTTGCCAGCTATGCTTTCTGTCCTACTGGATTGTGGAGAAATCTAGGAATTTCCTAGATTCCAGGTAAGGTGATGTCAGGCAGGCTGGTGCAAGGCAGGTGGGAGAGTACTATTTCCAAATGTTAACAATCATTTTAGCTAAATCGGTTCTTACTGGCTGAACATGAGCCCTCGTTCTTCTCTAATCCATGGCCCTCCCTGTGGGAGTGAGTGTGAGACTTCTGCTAGACTACCCTGTGGCTTAAACGGGGCACACTGACCTCACAGAATTATAACCCAATATTTTTTTAAAGAGAACTAGAACAAAACCTTGTTTCTGTAATTTCAACAAACATCTTACCTACTTTGAGCCTCAATTTCTTCAACCAAAAGTGAAGATGATACATACCTCATTGGATAACTCTAAAGGTAAATGAACTCAGCATGTGTAATATGCTCAGTAATGTGAATGACACCTAGTTTAAGGATGGTACTGGAGCAACCAGTCTATGATCTAAGTGAGGCAAAGTGATATACTTACATATGTATGTGTGTGGATATATATATATATATATATATATATATATATATATATATATATATATATCTCAGTGCTTTGAATTTGTAATAATATGAGCAAGTATATACTTTATATACCAATACAGAAATCATTACTTTTCAAAATAATTTGAAATACCTTCTCTCATTTTATTTTGTTTGAATTTACTTTTTCGATGGCAAAATCAGGATGGATTCATGCCCTCTTTGTTACAAGATAAAATTTTGTGAGGTTGTAATTTCAACCTTACCCCAACACAACCCTGCCCACTCTCAACAGTTGCACTTTTGCTGTGCTGGTTTTTCTCCTTCTAAAATCAGAGAAGAATATGCTTTCTTTTAGATTTTGAAAAGTCTTGAAATAGGCAAGAAAAGTATTTTACATTGAAATCAACCATCTGGTCATTTTATCCTATTCTACATCTAACATCCAGAGTTGCTACAATATTTATTTATTGGATTCTTTATTCATGAAAGTGATATTACAACTGTAAATTGCCATGAGTAGTCAGCAACTGCTTTTAACTGTTTCTTTTCCTTTTTTAAGTAATAAAAATTATCTTTAAGAACTATAATTAAGAAATGTCCATGAAAATTAGAGCATCAATTAAGAAATCTAGATACAAACCTTAATTCTGCCACTAATAATTTTCTAATCACCAAAAATTTACTCAGTTTCCTTACCAGCTAATGTAGGATTGGGATAGGTGATCCTTAAGGAATACTTCAAATTCAATTATTGTATCATGGTATTCCTAACATTTTGTAACATTTTGTAACATATCTTGTAACATTTTTAGCATAAAATAGCACCTAATATATATTCAGCAATTCTACCTTGGGCCATATGCATTTAATAATCACAGAAACCGTATTTTGTAGATGAGAAACAAGACTGTGAAGTTCAGTCTATAACTCAAGATCTTACAGTTAGAAGAAGAATCATAGCTTGAAATGGTCATTTTGAATTTGAATCCTATCGTTCTGTAAATATTACCTTCTTTTCATTATGATTTTTCTAAAATAAACTGAAAGCTTAAATGACTGAAAAAAAAAGTTTCACAAGCAATCAGTCAGCCAGTAAGTAGATAAGCAACAATTGTAGCAAATTTGAAAGATTGGTAAGTATTCAAAATGTGTCAGTTAAGAAACGTGGAGATATTTTTAATCCATTTATAAATAAACTATAAATATAACTCTGCATTGCTAGATAACAGAAAAATAACAGCTACAAGAAAGAACACCCTCCTTCTGCCTCAATGGAACCAGAGATTGTTTTACTCTGAGCAGATGCCAAGGGTGTGGCACCTGCTACCTATTTTCCTGCTGTGCTTCTCTGGAAGGTGTTACTTTGTTGAGTATTTGTGGAATTCAATGGATGGTTGGCTCATCTTCTTGAACAACACAGGAGTTTGGGGTGCTGACCCCTGCAGTTCAAAATCCATGTATAACTGAACAGTCGGCCCTCTGTATCCACAGTTCTGCATCCTTGGATTCAATCAACCATGGATCGTGAAGTGCTATAGTATGCACTTGGTGAAAAAATTCCATGTATAAGTGGACCCTCACAGTTCAAACTCATGTTGTTCAAGGGTCAACTGTAGTTCCTACCAACATTTAATAAGTTTCTCCTACAGAACTCACCTAGCCTATGAAATATATATATATATTTTTTTTTTTTTTTTTTTTCTCCTACGTGTTGGCTTCTTTTAAAGGTTCTTTGAACTTATTACCTTAAATATCTCTATTCTTGAAGTTAACTATTTAAATGCAATTTGGAGAAGGTGGTAAATACAATGAAAGTTACTATTAAAGCTAAAGGAGAAAATAACTATCTCAGAAAACAAAAACACCCACCTGATGATTTAAACCACGTGAATGTCACCCACTGTTTAATTAAACTGCCATGTACTATACTTTTAGAGTGAATCTATTTTCTTTTACAAAGATATTCCTGTAATAATTGTTAAGTGACTGCAATATCACACCTCTTTTTTTTTTTTTTTCTTGCGTTATGCGGGCCTCTCACTGTCGTGGCCTCTCCCATTTGCGGAGCACAGGCTCCGGACGCGCAGGCCCAGCGGCCATGGCTCACGGGCCCAGCCGCTCCGCGGCATGTGGGATCTTCCCGAAACGGGGCACGAACCCGCGTCTCCTGCATCGGCAGGCGGACTCTCAAGCACTGCGCCACCAGGGAAGCCCTGAAATATATTTTTAGAGCACTGATCTGAGGAAATGTACTTTCAAGTGAAGACTGAATGACAATCACCTTCAGTCTATACAGTAGAACCACAACACTCATGGTGATTATTTGGCTGTCAGTACCACCAAAATTAATATTCAAGCTCATTTTCCATACAATTTCAGCCATCTTTAGAGAAAGAATATTTGAAGTGTGGCACATCTTTGTCTTCAAGAAAAAATATTTAAAAATTCAAATCCATATGAAGTGGCCACTACAAGTAAGGCTACTAATCTTATCCATGTTAGGTTTGCTTTTCACGTCATGACAAAAATAAGCCCCTCCTGCCTACAGGACCATTTTCCCAGGTCAGAAGACACTACCTGCCAAATTGCCAGTAAACAAAGTACTATACTCCCTGTCATTGAGCTATTTCATACTTTAGCTCTTTGGCCCCAAATTAGTGTACCAGTTTCTTGGAAGAAATTAGTGCAATTCAGGGCTCATTTCTTTTATTACAACCATAGGGATAAAATAAACTTCAGAAGCTTTTTTGCTGTTGTTAAAATAAATGCCTCTTAGCAACATTTTATGCAATGAAGAATTTTCTCTTGTTTTAAAAATATTGCTTATAAATGTGCATCTAACCTTTTATCCGTGGTAGAAATGTTGGAGTCATCTTTTACATTTTCCTCTTCCTTAGAAAAAATCACCATGATTTGCTCATTTCACCAAACAACGTAAACAAATCTATTCTTTTTTACCAACAGCCAGTGTTGAGCTTGTTAAGAGTGTAGACTCTGGAACAACATATCCTGGGTTTACATCCAAGCTCATCCACCTCTTAACTCTGATCTTCAATAAAGTACTCAAACTTTCTCCACTACAGTTTCCTAAAAATACATATAATAATAATTTCTATTGATATGGTTCTTGTATTAAATGACTCATTATGTTAAAATTATGTATTTGGCACATACTGACTGCTAAATAATATTAGCTTTTATCAGTATTGTCTCTATTATCATTGTCATAGTTTCGAGCCCTGTAATCTCATCACTGGAGAACTGTAACAATCACTGAATTGGTCCACTTCAATTCCATTCTCCAAATACCTTCTAGAGTGACCAATCTAGAGTACAAATCTGACCACATCACTCCTGCACTTATAATCCATCCACAGCTTTCTGCCACTGACAAGACCAAAAGACAAAAGGTCCTCATATGGCAAAGAAGAGCCTCCATGATTGGATGCCATATTATCTCTTCAGTGCTATCTCATGCCATGCAGCCTCTCACATTATACTTCCTATGATATATCATGTTGTCTTGTGCCTTCATACAAGTGAAACCAAGCTGTGCACACCTGCATTTCTTTGAGAGCTTTCTCTGGCCATCAAGGCCCATTTTCTCACTTGTATATCAGGCAAAAAGTGCTGGGGAATCAACACCTCCCAGGAGAAACCTATAATCAATGGTTAACAGAAGCTGGTGCATAAAAACTCACACTCCCATCATCCCTTAGTAATCACTTAGGAATAACTCTGAAGTGTATAGTCTATACTGTCCTTCAGAATTCCCCAGCAGGATGAAGCTCAAGTTACCCATAGCAACTGCTTGAAAACAAATGTTTTATTCACCATCACCTCTTCGCCACCTTACTTCCTCACTGGTGTGTCTTGGTGTCACCTCCCAAATAAACCACTCATTCTCAAATGCCAGTGTTGGGGCCTGTTTTGGGTGGATCCCAAACTAAGACCTTACTGTATTAATCTAGGTAATTAACATTACCTGCAGCTATAGCAGCAGACATCTCATAACTAAACACAATTAATATTTTTTCTCACTTTTGTGAAGTCTAATGAAGACTGGTCAGTTCTTCTCCATACTGTTGCCATACCATCTGGAACACACAGGTCATGTCAGCAGGCAAAGCAGGATGAAAGAGGTACCCCCACTCTTAACTGCCTTAGCTAAGAAGTGACTTATGCTACTTTTATGCATTGTCCATTGACCAGAACCTGTCATATAGCCTAACTTAACTGCAAAGCAGATTGTAAATTATAGATGGGATAACTGGTGAGCACCAACTGTTTCTTCCCTACTCAATTCTCCAGTTGTTCTACGTTGTGCATCATGGTTCAACATCTCATCCCTCTGATATTAGATCAGAGAGCTTTCCTATGTGATATCTTAATGCTTTTTAAAAATCTCTATTCATTATACCAATATAACATGTTTTTGTTGGTTAGGCTAAACTAGCACACAGTGATTTCCTTGAATATAGAGATAATATCTCACTTTTCCTTTAATCCAAACTCTTAATAGAAAATAAGCTTCTCTTGTCAAGGAGCTTATAGTCAGTATTTTAAAAGATTCTGATTTTTGATAATCAAATTCCAAAAGCTTTTAAGTATATATTCCATAGTTGTCAAAATGGAAATTAACCACTAGGGAGAAATCAGAAAGAAGCTCAGGATAGTGTTTTATCCATCTCTCTGTCACATCACTTGTCAATTTCCTAGTATTTTTGGAGATAGTGAGAAGAAATATAACATTAAAATAGAGATTAAATTGAGTGGTTTTTACCTCTAGTTTTCAGGCTACCAATTTGGAAAATGGTTGTCCACACTTTATACTAATAACTATGGTTTACATTTTGCTGATTTCTAGTAGACATAGGTGATAGTAGAATTGGATATTTTCCTGTGACATACTAAATTACTGTTTATCTCCAATTTTTACCAACAATTATCAAATTATGAGGTTTAGCTTATTATCACAGTTACCTCTTTCTTCACAGTATATAATCTTTTGGGAGAGAGTCAAAATGAAACAATATATTTCATATTTACATATGAAATACATAAAAGAGAAAAATAATATATTTACATGTAAGGAAGGAGAGCATGTGTGAAGTGGCTTTTATTTGAAGCAGTATGGCAGACTTGAGACCTTGAACACCCCTTCTAAGGAAAATAAGAAAAATTTGCATAGAATATAAACATCTTTTTTTAATGTTACCACTGATCTGGCAAGAAATAAAGAACAGGCGAATAACAAAAAATAAAATGAAAATAGAAATCCCAAGATGTAAGAGAAATAAAAGTAGGCTTTATCCTCAGGGCATCTGCTTGGTGACCTTGAACAGAGCATTGGTGACCTTGAACAGAGCATTCTCTGCTGCTTTGAAAGTCACAGGGACAGGAGCAGAGCCTAAGGCTTGCCCAAGGCTGGAGTCTAATACAACTCTCAGGTTAAAACTAGGATCCAGAAAGGATAGACCTTCCATGTAATGGTAATGAGAAATAAACCTGGCACACCATGGGGACAGCAAGTGAAATTGCCTGTCTTGACATTCACCTTGTATGGAAGGGGAGTACAATTTGCCCTGAGAATATTTAAACAAAAGCAGTTCTCACGTATGTCTGTAGCCCAAATTTACATAAGCAGAAACGTCAAGAGAAGCATTTAAGATAAGTGCTCTGGACCCCTAGATGACTGGCAGAATCAAACAAACCCTTCTGGGGGAAACAATTGCAACCTAGCCCTCAAATAATTCCCACGGATAACAATCTAAGGGACATGAGATCACAGAAAAAAAATACAAAAGCCACAGAAACCAGTTACCACAACTAAGAGGAAGAACCCAATGTGCAAAGAAATCCAATGTTGCAATCCTCAGAACCAGAACATAAAATAACTATGGTTATATATTTCAAAACATGAAATAGAGGTTTAAATATTTAAACAAGAAATAACGAACAATAAAAAATAAGAATGCAGATCTAAAACAGAATCAAAAGAATTTGTAGAAACTAAAACCAAAATAATTAAAATAAAAATTTTGATGGTGGGTTAAACAGCAAATTAGACAGCTGAAGAAAGAAGAATAAATGAAAGATGGAGCCATAAGAACTCTCTTGAAAGCAGCTCAGAGAGACAAAGATTTGGAAAATGTGAAAGAGACTAAATAAAATATGCATGTATAAATAGCTAGAATAAATACCAAAAGAAATAGAGTATAATATCTAAGATAACTTAATGGAAAATATGATAAAAAAGAAGAAAAACTAGCAATGGCAATGAAAGGGATAAACAGTACAAAATGAATGCCTGGAGATAGCAGAAATTAATTCTAATATATCCATAATCCTATAACAATGTAAATGGACTAAACTCTAGATTTGAAAGATAATGATTTTCCAGACTGTAAACAAAATAAAGAAAAGTCTAGCCATATATTGTTTACATGAGACCTACCTAAATTATCAAAATTCAGAAAGATTGAAAGTCAAATGATGGAAAGATACACCAGGCACACACTAATCAAAACAAAGGTGGTCTCAATGTATTTGAAAGCAAACCAAGTAGATTTTAAGACCAATGCATTATTGAAGATAAAGAGAGGCCTACATAGTGATCAAGAGTTTCAATTTGCCAGAAGATAATAATGATTTTTTTTTGATGTGGACCATTTTTAAAGTCTTGATTGAATTTGTTACAATATTGCTTCTGTTTTGTTTTAGTTTTTTGGCCACGAGGCACGTGAAATCTTAGCTCCCCAACCACGGATCCGACCTGCACCCCCTGTATTGGAAGATGAAGTGTTAACCACTGGACCACCAGGGAAGTCCCAATAATAATGATTTTTAACTCACATGGGCTTCATAATATAGCCTCAAACTATATAAAGCACAAATTGACAGAATTAAATGGAAAATTACAAAACCTCTATCACATTGAGAGACTTTGACACATCTGTAGTAACTAATGGATTAAAGAGATGACAACTTAGCAAGAATACAGAAGAACTGCATATCACAATAAATAAGTTTGATCTAAAGAATGTATATGTAACATTGTATACAATGACTGAAAAATACATGTTTTCTGCAAGAACTTGAGGAACATTATGAAAATTGGCCACATTCTAACCTACGAAGTGAATGGCAATACATTTTTTTGTCTTCTTGCTTCCCTTTTGTTCCTATCCAATCTATTCTCAACTCTACCCCAATGATCCTGGGAAAACCTAACCTGGATGAGTCATACCTCTGTTCAAATTTCTCCAATGGCTTCACATCATGCTACAAGTGAAAGCTGAAATCCATAGTCATTACAGTAGTCCACAAGGCCTACACACCTACCCTTCCAAGCTGGCTTTGTTTCTCCAATCGCATAACCTCCCCTCTCCCTCAGTGTGCTCCAGGTACACTGGCTGTTCCATTAATACAGTAAGCCTGATTCAACCTCTGAACTGTACACTGGTTGTTTCTTCTGTCAGGATCCTTCCTGCAGATATCTGAACACTCACTCCTTCATCTCCTTTAGGTTATTTTACAAATATTCCTTTGTTACTGAGGCCTCCAACACCCTATCCATAACTCATTCTTTTTCCCTCTTCCCTACTTTATTTTTCTCTAAATCATTTCATGCCATCTAAAACATTACTTATTTTTTTTATCTGTCTCCCTTCACTAGAATGTAAATTCATAGAGTGCATAGCTTTTATTCTGCTTTATTTATTGCTATATGACTAATGACTAGAGCAGTTCATGGTATTTTTGTGACAAATACTGGTAGGATGAATAAAGAATGAAGGAATTTGGAGATTTAAAAGCACTTTTTTATATAACCTTTGAGTCAGAAAAAAAGTTATAAAATATTTCAACCTAAATGACCAAAATCACACATATCAAAACTGTAGAATATAGCCAAAGTGGTACTTAGAGGAACTTTATAGCCTTCAGTATGTATATTCAAAAAGAAGAATCATTTAAAAGTAATTAACCAGGCATCCAACCTAAGAATAAAAAAAGAACAACATAATAAACCTCCCCAAAATAACAGGGAATAAATAATAAATATCATAAATAAATAAAATAGGAATGGAAGAGGTCACCAAAGCCCCACAAAACAATTATTTGAAAAGACTAATAACTTGCACAAATCTCTGATCATATTAACAAATAAAACAAAATAGAGAAGGCAAAATGGACAATATTAGGAGTGAAAGAGATGACACAACTACAGATACTACAGTGATTAAAAAGATAAAATCATGTTCTGAATAATTTTGTTAATAAATTTAAAATATTAGATGAAATGGGAAAAAATTTTTAGAAATATGCAACCTACCTAAACTCATTCAATTAGACAAGTAGAAAGCCATTAAAATACAAAATCCACAGTTTAAGTTATCCTACCAGAAAACACACTAGAATCAGATGGCTCTGCAGGGAAGTTCCAGAAAATGTGAAATAACAAAGAATTCCAACAATAAATCAAATTTTCCAGTAGAGAAAAAGAAGGAATATTTCCTCCAACTCATTTGGTGATGACATAATAACCTTTATAGCAATTTTTAAAATAGTGTATTAAAAAGTTACAGAACTGGTATCCTTGGAGAAATGGCTGATTCTAGGACTGGGGCTGAAAATGTACACAATAAGCCTGGAGCATCTTTTAGTGCCAGAAAGAAAGCATTTAAAAAAACAAAACGAAACAAAACAAAATATTTCAATGGTTTGGGTATGTCAAAGGAACACAGGAAGCAACATTTGAGTAACAAAATAAATAACATAGCATTGAGTTGTAACCCAAAATATAAAATAAGTATCCATGAGTCCATAGTGATATTAATAAATAAATAAATAATTAAATGAACAAATAATTAGGGAATTCCCTGGTGGTCCAGTGGTTAGGACTCAGCACTTTCAATGCCATGGGCCTGGGTTCAGTCCCTGGTCGGGGAACTAATATCCTTCAAGCCTTGTGGTGTGACCAAAAAAAAAGTAAAGGGAGAAGAAACAAGTCTCTTGTGCAGAAGAATTCCAAATAATTTATGTAAATCCTCCTCCCTTAAGGAGAGAGAGCGTAAGTCTCCACTCCTTAATTGTGAACTGTGTATAATAACTTCCTTCCAAAGAGTATACTACAAAAAGTTACAGGAACAAATCGTGAATACAGATGCACTACTCATGAACAAACTAACAACAACCTGAATATAGTCTTGTTGAAAAAAACCCATCATTACCAAATTGGTATTATCCAGGAATTATTTTAATATTACTAAAAATACTAGTAAAATTAACTACATTAAGAGACTATAGGAGAGAAAAAACACATGATCGTATTAATAGATCAATAAAACACATTTGATAGAATTCAACATCCTTTCCTAATAAGAATTTTTAGAGAACTAGAAATAATAGGAAATCATTAACCTCTATCATTAACTATGGAAGGCAGATCAGCAGTTGCCAAGGCCTAGGTGACAGGGGTTGGGGTGGGGTTGGGGTGAGGAGGGATTGACTGCAAAGGAACATGAAGGGACATACTGGGGTGATGGAAGTGTTTTATATCATGATAGTGGTGGAGGTTACACAACTATATGCATTAATCAAAAATAAAATTAGTGTTTTCATGTTCTTTGGATAAATATTCAGAAGTGGTATAGTTGGAGATATATGCATGCCTATGTTCACTGCAGCATTATTTACAATTGCCAAGGTATGGAAACAACCTAACTGCCCATCAACAGATAAATGGATAAAGAAGATGTAGTATATATACACAATGGAATACTTCTCAAGGATAAAAAAAGATGAAATCTTGCCATTTGCAACAACATGGATGGACCTTGAGGGTATTATGCTATGTGAAATGTCAGATGGAGAAAGACAAATAGTGTATGATTTCACTCATATGTGAAATATAAAAACAAATAAACAAATCAAAAAAATAAAATAAATGAACAAAGCAAACACATAGATACAGAGAATAGAGTAGTAGTTAGAGGGGAAGAGACAGAGTGTGAAATGGATAAAGGGGGTCAACTGTATGGTGAAGGATGGAAACTAAATTTTTGGTGGTGAGCACACTGTAGTATATACAGAAGTAGAAATATAATGTTGTACATATGAAACATGTAATGTTATAAACCAATGTTACTTCAATAAAAAATTAATTTAAAAAATCATTAAATTGCACACTTAAAATTGGTGAATTTACTTTATGTATATTTTACTTGAAAAAGCTGACAAAACTAGAAAAGGAACTATTAACTTGATAAAGGACATCTACAAAAATGAAAACTGACAAAAATTATAAAACTTCTTGTGTGTTAACTCTTATTTTATGTCCTGCTGCAGAAACCACTTCCATGCTGCCTTTAATGACTTGATTAACAGTTACTTTCAGGAACTCCCTCTCCTGGAGCTGCATCCTCTACCTCTCCCTTCCTGGAACCCATGCTGGCCAGGGTTACCTGCATGAGCCCACTTGCACTTATGCATGCAAAACCTAAAAATACAGAGTAGGTAACACCCAGTGTCCCATCTTGGACAACAGGGTAAAAAAAAAAAAAGTATCAATCAGTGCTTCCCTCCTTCTTCCCACAGCTGAACAGTTTTGAGATGTTTCTCCTAGATCTCTTCAGAAATTTCAAGTGTTCATAAAGAGATGGAGCAACAGAAAATATATTTCATTTTCAGTTTGCAAACTGGCCCCTGTACACGAAGGGCCAAGGGGAGACCAAAGGGGTTGACCACTCCATATTGTTAGGTGGCTTGTCTTGGGTGGATGCAAGATGAGCAGATCTCTGCACCCAACCACCAGAATCTTAAAAGTCTATATAGAAGCCTTAACAGAGTTTAATCACGTATACCATCCAGATGGTCTCAACAACATATTATTCTCTCAAGGCTGCGTCCTTGGAACAGCTCCTAGTGTGGGAATGGTGGGTGTAATTCCAAGGACAGGGGGGTGGGTGAGGAGCCTTTCATTAACCGGTTCCAGCTTGCAGGTCAACTGGTGATCATGTCCGGTTTTTAATGCCGACATTAATGCACTGCTGGTGGAAGTATAAATCCAATAACGGTAAACAAGTGCATACTTGATGACCCACAATTCCATTCCATAGCACGTAACACTTGCACATAGGCCTTAAGCAATGCTTCCAGAATATTTTGAGCAGCACTGTTCTTAAAGGCATATGAATCAGTCCAAATGGTCTTCCACAGAAGAACAAACAAATATTCATTCATTGTATAAATATGCAGTGGAACATTATGCAAGAGAAAAAAATGAAAGTATAGTAGCTGCATGCATTGGCGTTTATGAAGTTCAAAAAAGTCACAGAAAAAGACATGCTATAGGATTTTATTCATATAGCACTAAATGTGATAAAGCTAAATACTAAATTGCTTATGTGGTAAAAGTATAAAGTAAAAGCAAGAGAATAAATAATAGAAATTTTTAGACCATGTGCACATCTAGGTTGAAGAAAGGACGGGGAGATCAGTGAGGCACATACACAGGGCTCTGAGCTGCTAATATTCTATTCTAATATGGTTAACAAGCACTCATTAATTTCTTATTGGTTAAATTGATATACCTCCCTTTTGTAAATATGCTGTATTTCATAATAAAAAATGTGATTGTGAAGAAAAACAGCTTTAGGTTGGTGGTTTGCTCAGAGGTAGACTCGGTCAGATATAGACTTGCTTCTCTAGAGTAGAGGAAATCATTAACAATATTTATGGTCATTTGGACATAACCCCTTCTAGGGACCTAACTACACTGTGCTCCAATACCCATCACCACCTCACCCACGCTCAGTAGCGTCTCCACAAAGTTAGAACAGTATACACAAACCCAGTGGAAACTGAAAAATAGGTTTTTAGCTGAGAAATAACCCACGGCCTTCAGGCCATGGGAGAGCCTGTGAAAGCTCCCTCCTAAACAGTGAGAGGCCTTGGATGCCTTGCACCTCTCCTCTCTCCATTGTGAACCTCCTAAATACCATCTTATTCCCTCAGTTCCACTGGCTGCCACATCCCTGGATTTCACTTCTTGGTCTGGCACTTTTAGGGTTGAAAATCTGTTTATGTGGTCTACCTGGCTTCTCCCCAGGATGCAGGTTCATATATTAATCCTTTATCTGCATTCCTTGCATGGTCCATGAATAAGTAATGCTCCAGCCCAGGGCCAGAACCTCCGCTGCTCTTTCATGAGGGAGAAAGGGGTATATGTACCGGCTTTAGCTTAGCTCTTTTACCTGTATATTCACATCATTTTTGTGATGCAAAAAACAGCTAACCTGGATGGAGCTGAGGGCAAATATTGGTCCAACTGCAATATCAAAACAATAAAGTTAATACTAAAGCTGTAAAGAATTTTTCTAGGATATGTACCTCTAAGTGAAATTATTGGATGAAACAAAAGCAAGAAAATAACTTTAAATTAAATGCAGAAATTATAATTCTTTTTTGTACAAATCAGAATTTCTCTAAATCTGTAGCTTTTTACATTTGGAACTAAATGGATATTAAATAAATGTATTTCTTGTTTTGAAAAGATAACTAGATCATTTTATATTCAATCTAACAATTTTTCCTAAAAGGGAGCTTAATGTTGATGACCTTTTTCAATAGGTTGGGATGTAAACAAGGTCATATCTCTTTTATTTTTCAAATTGATTGCTTAAAACCTCACATGTTCTTACTAGCAGTATGTCCAATTTTTCCTTTTTGAGGGCTTTAGCTTGCATTAACCAAGGAAAAGAGAATTTACTTGGTCAATTCTTCTTCCAGAATCTATGCACACAGAAGGCTAGAGCATCTGGTTCTAATACCATGGTGTTGTCATACAGAGTCACAGCTAGACTTTAGTTGTCTGAGGTCTGATGGTTCCTTGTCCACTGCTGAGGTGAGGCCTTTGGTGGTTTGGATCCTTTGTGGGACAAAGGAGTACCCTGGTCTATGGTTCTAACTTTATCATTCTGTGTGTATGTATGTGTGTACACATGTGTATGTATTTTTAATGTTACACTCACATTCTCAGCCCTTGTTCTTCCAAGTAAAATGGTACCTCCTCATAAAGGAGCACCTATTTATGAATCTAGTGATATAGGTCCAAGACATTTCCTTTGAATGACTCCTTATTAGAAGGCTCCTAACATCTTTCATAAATAAATGCTTATCTGGGTTTTGTTTTTGCTTTTATTTTAAGTACAAAGAGAACTTAGACACTTAGGACTTATTCCAGAGCTGGACTACAGCTAGATTTTTGTCTAATTATTTCGAACTTTTCACCATTGCTTCTCCCACAGTTAATTTGACAATTACTAAAACATGGGCAAGCACCATAAACAGGTATCATAACAAACAAATAATTTCTAGTAAACACTCATCTCCACAGTGAGTGGGGCTACAATAGATTAGCCTAGTAGCCCTGAGTCTTGAGTATGCCCTGGGCATCAGTTGGCCTGCTTTACCCAGACAGTGGAGAGTGTTAGTTAATTTGGTTAGTTAGTTGCTTGTATAGAAATAGGTTTCTTACATGAGATCATGAAACATTAAAATGACATACAGGAAATTCCCTGGTGTTCCAGTGGTTAGGACTCAGTGCTTTCACAGCCGAGGGCCAGGGTTTGATCCCTGGTCAGAGAACAAGATCCCACAAGCTGTGCAGGGTGTGACCAAAAAAAAAAAAAAAAAAAAAGAGGGCTAAAGAGGGCTTCCCTGGTGGCGCAGTGGTTGAGAGTCCGCCTGCCAATGCAGGGGACGCGGGTTCGTGCCCCAGTCCAGGAAGATCCCACATGCCGCGGAGCGGCTGGGCCAGGGAGCCACAGCCACTGAGCCTGCGCGTCCAGAGCCTGTGCTCCGCAACGGGAGAGGCCACAACAGTTAGAGGCCCGCGTACCGCAAAAACAAAACAAAACAAAACAAAAACAAAACAAAACAAAAAAGACATATAAAGTATGACAGTACAAAAGATATCTGAACTAGGACATACTGTGTCCCTATATAATATCTTTCACTTAAGATGACATCATTCATCCCTGGTTAACACAGTAGTCTTACAAATTTTTGGTCTGTATTAGTATTCAGATCATGCTTTGCACAAAGTGACCTTGGTGTGTGTTTTTTATAAATACTGCTTAGTCTGAAAGACTAAATTTCAAGGTGGAGAAAAAGGTGACTAGCAATGCCAGAGGAAGAAAAAGGATGGGGCGGGGGTGGGGGGGGAGGGGGTGTCAGTCCTGAGTCGAAGTCTACTAGCAGAAATAGAACAAAAGGCAATTAGCAGTGCTTGTCAACTCTTGTTCCTTCAGTATAACATAGCTTTAGGCCTCCTTGTAAAAAAACATTAGTTAGGAATAATGCAGCGATCTTGATGTTCTATCAATTTCAGATGACAGAAGAGAAAAATTTCAGCTTTACTACTTAACTGCATGGCCTTAGGTAAGTCACTCAAACTTTACGCAACTCAGTTACCTCACCTGAAAAGCAGCACTGGCACCTTCCTCTTTGTGTGGCTGTATTCATTTAAGAAATTTAAAAAGCATGGGTAAAGCACCTAGAAAATGCTAGAAGTTGATAGGTGCTCAAAAATTATAATTAATAATAATATTAATAAAATGATGTGCAATGAAATCTGATTTGCAGCTACTTACATTTCTCACACACTAGGTTATTAATAATCATGTGTCACAACTTTTAAGTCTCTGACAGTCCTTGACCAGTCATCTGAGTGATGCCCAGAGTATTTTCTCTTTCCCAACCTTCTAGCCAAACTTGATAGCACATCATAACAGGGTCTTATAATGGAACTCTCCTTCCCTCAAATTTAGATGAGATACCAAATAGAAAAGATATTGACATGCCAGAGTGAAGGTGACAGAGACTCCCTCTTCCAATTACTGAATTTACAAAGAAAAGAGTAAGATCAGTTCCATCTCTTGAACCCCTCAGCCTGAACAGCAGCATAAAAATAGACCTAGAATAGAAGCAGCACCCCTTTATAAAAAGAGTGGCTTTATACATCCAACCTACAAAGAATTAATGCTAAATGAAGTCTGGAGCTTTGATTAATATATTGCAGCTGGACATTCTTTTTTTTAGGCCGCACTGTGCTGCATGTGGGATCTTAGTTCCCCAACCAGGGATCAAACCCATGCCCCGTGCACTGGGAGTCTTAACCACTGGATCACCAGGGAAGTCCCACAGCTGGACATTCTAACTGCTGAATCAAGATTATATTTGCCACCTAAATTGACATGGGACTCGCTATTACATGAAAGTGAACAGACACCTATGAGCTCTATAAGAATTTTCAACAAAGAGTGGAGGAAGATTACTCTGCACTAAAAATGTTTAAAGGGACGTTGGAGGAAAGAAAAAAATTGTTGCCTTTTATTCCTTCCAATGTTTTTATAGTGGTAAAATACACATAACATAAAATTTACCATTTTAACCATTTATAAGTGTATGGTTCAGTGGAATTAAATTCATTCATAATGATGTGCTACCGTCACCACTATCAATCTCCAGAACTCTTGTAAAACTGAAATACTGAAAAATCCTGTATCCATTCACTCCACACATCATGTCCCCTGGATAAACTTTCCCAAATGACATCTTTAGCTTACTCTTGCCTCCACAGGCAGCTTATGTTCTCAACACTGTTCACTGGCACACCATTTTTCGTTTGTCAGTTCATCAATTAAGAATAGTATATGTGAGTTTCCCAAATCTAATAACTGGGTTGGCTAAAGATAAGGAATTTTAAAAAAGTCTGGCGATCAAATGTCAAAGTGGCCTGAGTCTGAAACCACAACAATGCAGCTTCATCCTCTTACTTTACCTACACATATCATTTCCAGGCCTGTGACTCTCTGTATTTGATGGTCTTTATCAGTGTCCTGCTGTACTTTGTTCTACGATGCTCTTTCAGATGACTAGGCTAATTGAACTTTTGCCTTTTACTTCTCGATCCTTAGTAGTTTATTTATGTGCTGTGAAGTTGCAATAAATGTCTCAAAATGAATTCAGAAAAAGCCAGGGGTCACTCTTAGTGTTCCTCAGTCTTAATGGTTGCCTTTTAATGTGCACTTGAAGAAGCATCATCATTTGTCTTCATCAGTCAGTTAACACATCTTCAGACTCTTGGGACTACACTGAGAATGACAGCTCTCAGAAGCAGGTGAAAAAGCAACAAAAAAAGGTGGTTTAGAACTACTGAATCAAGAAAACCCTGATGACCCTTATGGAGTAATCATTGCCAGTGGGATCAAAATCAGTGACAATTAGAGCCTGCTGAGAAGTGGACATGAAAGAAACTCCATTCTCCTGGTCACCACATAATGCACTGAAGAGTAAGGAAGAAAATGGTGATTTTAAAAAATTCTCTTAGCAGCTGCTTTCATGCAGTTATCTGCAGTAGAGGTTGAGCCCTGAGAGACCTGAGAAGATGATGTAGATCAGGCGCTTCCCAAACTTTAATTTGTACACTGATCACTATGGATCCCACTAAACTACAGATTCTGATTCAGTTAGTCCAGGGAGAGGTCAGGAATCTGCATTTCTAGCAAATTCTCAGGTGACTCCAGTACTGCTGGCATCTGTGGACCACAGTTGGAGTGGCAAGGATTTAGAGCCATAGGAAAGAGCAGATGGATAGAGAAGGAAGGGATGGGACTGACAGTGAGAGAAGAGAGGACAGATGCGGGTTCTGATGAGACAAGCAAGACGTGGAAGGCTTTCCTCTTTACAGTGTAGCACCCTTTCCTCATGACTCCTTAAGTCATCAGAAAAGTTTCATAAATTCAAAACTATACGGTGCTACTTGATGTGTTTTTCCTGGAAATTTGGTGAGGCCTGACATTTGCACCTAGGTTGGTTAGGGGTAGAATTGAGCATTTGACTAGATGCAGAACCAGATACAGAGAAGAACAGAAGCAGCAAGGATTTGGGAAAGGATTTTGGATTCTGAAGGATCATGAAATTATAGAGTTAAACAAAGTTTACCTAAATCTTCTAGGGACCAGAAGGCCTTAGCTGACATCTGGCTTATACTAATATAATAATTATGATTAGTGCTTACCATATGCCAGACATTACACATTATATAGATTACCTCATCAATCCTCACAACAACTCGATGACATAGGTATCACCCTATTTTATAAAGAAGGGATCTGACGTTAATGGCAAGCCCAAATCCATATACTCAGTAGGTTCCAGACTGATTATCTTAACATTGGTCTGGCTGAATCAAAACAATCCCCATTCTTGTTTACCAAAGACCAGAAAGCCTGAAAGGAAAGAGGGGAAAATGTGAAACAGGTAAAGGAAAAGTTGAAAAAAATGATTCAGGGAATGACAAAAAGCTCTGATCTTCATATTGTTCTGATAGTTCTACCAATATCTGTTTGGACCTGAATGAACTGACATTTTGAATTTTGACAAACTACTGATGAATCATGCAGTACTCACTAACTTTACTGACAAATTTTAAAAGGTGAAATCTAGAGGTGAGGTGAGAGTTACACTGGAATACAATTCCTAAGAGGATCTTTTTTCCACTAGCCTCAATCCCCCAGCATTGCTGACATTTAAGACCACCTTTTGGAAATTCCAGAGAGAAATAGCTTAGCTGCTTTCTTCTACTTGGATGTGTGACTATAAGTTGCTCCAGGTACCCTCCTTTCTACTTAATCCTTTTTTAATTTCAGCCTTTCCTTCAATTAACTTTGAGCCATTGTTATACTTGAGATGTATGAATTGGGGTTAATTTTTTTCCATCGTAAGTGTGAGTGCTTCAGGCCACAAAACAGAGAAGGGATCCACACTTTCTAATGAAAGAGAACTTTCTTACACTACAGAGTCCCTATCAGGAGAGCGCTTGTAAGGGCTTCCAGTTACAACAATTTTGAGACCATCTATGTTACAAAAAATAAACACATGGGAGAGGATAAAACAGTGCCAACCATCATGGATGAAACTATTTTTGAGATGAAAAACTGACACTGTTGCAGTCTAATTTGGGAGGGGAGGTTCTAAGCAGGCACTTCTTAGAATTTTTCCATCAAGTCACAGGTGTCTTCATTTCAATGTCCAAGAGTAAAAGGTCTCTGAAAACACAGCAAGAAGTGCACAAAGATGGCTTTAGACTGAAATCTAAAGTCACAGAGAAAGCTTAGCTAATGGGCTCCAAAGAGAGCAATGGAAAATGTGAACAACTTCCCATGATGATTCCTAATGATGATGATCCATCTCTACTCTAACTTCCCTTGACTTGTGTTTATGTCAAACCCAAGTCATGATTCAACACTAGTCCCCTTCGAGCTTCACCAAGCAAAATCTAGACCTGGTCATCCTACCCCTTTATTTTTGAGGCTCCCATTGTTCCAATTTCGATTTAGTCCTCAAGCGTGGGGCACACCAGGAGAGATGTAGAAATGATGTATCCTGATGATGATGGCCAAGGCTAACTGAAATGCCACCAGGATGAGAATATGTGGGTAGGCATGCATTTGCTTCAGGGTAACCGAAAGTTTCAATTTATAGCTGTAGAAACAAAGAAATCAGATGTTTAAAAATGCAGGCATATACTCCAATAAAATGTTTTTTAAAAATGCAGTCATGCGGCTTCCCTGGTGGCGCAGTGGTTGAGAGTACGCCTGCCAATGCGGGGGACACGGGTTCGTGCCCCGGTCCAGGAAGATCCCACACGCCGCGGAGCGACTGGGCCCGTGAGCCATGGCCGCTGAGCCTGCGCGTCCGGAGCCTGTGCTCCGCAACGGGAGAGGCCACAACAGTGAGAGGCCCGC
>NW_006778055.1:203878-208085 GCF_000442215.2 Lipotes vexillifer | reverse complement strand
AAAAAAAAAAAAAAAAAAAAAAAAAAATGCAGTCATGAAGTACAAGAAGTGCTTATGCTTACTTGGTTATTTCTCCACAAAGCTCTAAGTGAATACAAATAAAATATAAATATGGAGGAAAACTTGTGCCATAATTGATTTTGTTAAGAAAATAGAAGCTTGAAAAAGAGATGGAAGAGGCATTTAGAATTAATCCCACTGGGAATATTCTGATTTTCTCTGTATTTCTAATTCCCGGGCATCTGACACACTTCTTTCATTACAATAAACATATTTACTTTAAAACTGATCATCCTTCAACTCCAGTGGCCTCTTGTGTTTTCCCTTTCATGATTTATTTCCTTTCTCTGTGGGCAAGTAAATTATTATGGTCATAGGCGCCATTATGAAATAAGAAGTAACTTGAAGTCAAAACTCACACATAATGTGAAACAATGAATGTGCTCTTATTGACTTAAATCTAACAGATTCAATATTATACATTTTTAAATCATAAAAGACATTAGAAAATGATTGAATATAGTTATTTGGATGTGGAATTCTTCATTTTCATCAATATTCTTTTCTTAAAAGAGCAGAAGTTGTAATTATTAGTCACAATTATTTGTGATAACTCTAAGCCAAGAATTTTATGACAACAGAAGAAATCTCAATAATGCAACACAGAACACACCATAACCTGGAACTCTCTTGGGCCTTATTAATTATCATAAATAGCAGGCAGGACTTATTATATCGTGGTTTCACTCACATCAGAATCCTTCTAGCATGGACCTCGAGAATGGAATTATAGTAAAGAAAGTAAACAAACCAGTCTTTGTTTCTAATTTCTAAAGTATTTTGCCAACATTATTATCTGTTACACTGGACAAACAGCTGGTGGATATTTCTAATCTTTTAATGGTTGCTTCATAATTTTCCCCTCCATTCTATTTCTTCCTCTCTATAGCAAACTAGTGCCTGCTCTAGGAAGACCTTTCCAGCAGCTGGAAAGAGAAGCATGACTTAAAACTGCAGGGCCAAATTGCCCTGTCCCTGATGGATAAAGCTTACTTTATATGGATGGTGACCTGGATTCAGAAAAACTGGATGACACCTCCCCACTGCCTACCTAAAGAAGGGGCACAGGACTGACATTGACCAGAGGCTGCTGTGACAGTGACAAGTTTGGTGACTTGAACAGTGTATGAGATTTGCTGGGATCATTCCTGAAAACAGTACATCATTTCTCCCTTCCTAACTGATTACATCCCTTCTGAGTGATCCCAAAGGACTGAACCTTAGTAGTTGTACCTTTCAACTGCTAAGCAAATGTAGAGATGGTGCCCTTGCTGACAGGCTGTGAGCAGACAATGTGACATTTACTCCTCTTTATTCTCTCAAGACACATTCAAAGTCTGGAACCTGCTCCCTCCTCACCCCCCCATCTCTTCCATATCCTCTACCTCCCACCATGACACTTCCCTACTTTTCTGAATGAACTTCCCAATCTCTTCCATCTGACTTCACCTCTCACATTGCTGCCCTGTTTTTCTGGCCTGACTGATGCAAGCCTGAGGTGGATCTCTTCTTTTACTTCAGAGTCTGGGAATGACTCCTTCCTGCCCTGTTTTTCTGGCCTGACTGATGCAAGCCTGAGGTGGATCTCTTCCTTTACTTCAGAGTCTGGGAATGACTCCTTCCTGCCTTTCCCTGGCTATACAACTCAGGCAGAGTTCCACGTCAGAGTTCTATGACTCCAGTTCTCATGGAGCTCCTATACCATGGGATAGAATTTGGGCCCTTAGCCTTTGCCTCCCTGAGGTCTAGGGAGAGGGCTGACCATGGTGATATGGTGCCCAGGCTAGGTTCAGGTGAAAGAGGGGGTTTCTGGCCTTTGTGTGGCACCATAATGAAGGGCCAAAAAGTCATCACTTCTAAGAGATCTCTAGTAAATTCGCCTAAGCAAGGGACTCTTTCTTCGCAGTTCAATGTAGGCCCATATCATTTCTCAGTTATGGGTCTTTTTTTTTTAAATTTATTTGGCTGCGCTGGTCTTAGTTGCGGCATGCAGGATCTTCATTGCCGTGTGTGGGATCTTCGTTGAGGCATGCGGAATCTAGTTGCCTGACCAGGGAACCAACCTGGGCCGCTTGCATTCAGGTGCGGAGTCTTAACCACTGGACCACCAGGGAAGTCCCTCAGATATGGGTCTTTTTCAATTCTTGTTTCTACTCCCTTCCTACACACACACACACACACACACACACACACACACACACCCCTTAGCTGTCACCTCCCATCCTACTTCCAGCCAGATACCTTTTTTGTTTTTTAGTAGGTTTTCATTAAATGTTAACTATGAATCTCTGCTCTACTGTTTCCCTTTTTAGAGTAAATGCATGTCCACCATCCCTTATATGAAACCTCCGGGGCCAGCTGTATTGAGGAACTTTTTCAGATTGTTGAATGATGCTATGGTTCATATGTTGTAAATTAGACAACACCCAACAGGGTTTGTGGCTCCATATTTATTCACCCTAAGTGGGATAAACCAAAACCATACATAGCCTCACATCAGTTTGTAATTGTTTTTTGGTTTTTTATTTGTTTGTTTTTACCAAATGAGTTTGCTACAAACTTATGAAGAGAAAAACAAAAAAAAAAACCCTTCTGTCTTGAGAGCTTTTTGCATTTTTAAAATGAGGATTAAGGATTGGTGATCTGTATTATGCTGTGCAAATTCTAGACATATTAAAAGAGGAATGGAGTATTTTAGGAGAATTTGGCTTTTTTGTTGTTAAAAATGCCTTATTTTTCTAATTTTTGAGACAGTACAGAGACAATTTTATAGGTGGTACAATGAAGGATGGAGTTGTTCAAGTAAGCAGTTTAGTACAAGCCGGAAAAACGAAGCAAGGGGAGGGTGGGGCCGGAGGAGGAAGGAAGCCCAAACTAGATGGAACGAAGATAAAGAAAATACTGGCAGACTGGGACTGGAACTTATTAAAGGGCAAGTGATAGAACTTGGAGAAAAAAAAGATAACTTTGAGGGCAGAGTCAAGAAATATTCTTAAAAAATATTTTCAAATGTACCTTATAAATCCACGAACATATATCCAGGTAAAAGAAAGATATCCCAAGCCTGGTCCTCCCTATTAATCGTCCTGGTTTATAACTTTGCAGTGTTCCATTAGGAACTGTTTTCAAGGATAAGCATGTAAGCTTCTTTCTCCTTGGAAGGTTGGGAGGCCAAGAATCCTGTTGGAAGTTAGAGGTTTTGGAGCTCAGAGTGCTCTAGCATTCTTTGTTAAGTGCGGTAAATATCACGATGGAGAGGTAGGGGAACAAATGTAAGAAAACCATTGGTTTTTATTTCACATTGAGTTGGTTCTTATTCTAATCATTTGACACTAACTCAACTGTTTCTTGCATTCAAAATGTTGCTTCGGTCAAAATGTAGTCAGCCCTATGGAAAGGTGATTAGAAGAAAAGAAACTGTTATCCACAAAGAGTATGAACTCCTGCAGCGTTGAGGATGGTGTTTCATTAAAAGAAGGCATTTCTTCCATTCTTCAGAACTTAACCACTATTTTTGGGTTTCTTCCCAACTTTTTCAGACAGTGAAAGATCTGGGAACACCCCTACCCGCAATGAACTATCAATAAGTTGTTTTTTTAATAGGAAAAAGGGCAAGTAGTCAAAGAGATACAGGAGACAGATAACCTACCAATCACAAGCTGAACTATAGTCAGTTGCAAATTCAATTTCAATGGGAGTTTATTCCTCATGTACAGGGGGAAAAAATAGAGCGTCTCCTTAAAAACAGAGACAAGGTCGAACTGGGCTGAATCCTTAGCCCCAAGCACACAGTAAATATGCGTAGATTCATTACTTAAAGATATGCCACTTTTCCTATGCCAGGCCCTGGACTAGGTCTTGGGGGCACAGGAAAAGGTTAATGCCATGGAGGGATTCAGATCCCACTTGGCATAATGTAAAGCCGAATGAATAAAGGTTTTAAATAACGTACAAAGAACACAGCAGCGGGGAAGCAAGTACGGTTTACATCACATTTTGTGGGAGCTCTCATGCCCATTTTAGCTCCTGCGTTCTTTCGTTTCACGCCGCCCTTCCTAGGGGGCGCGAAAGGAGGCGAGCCCAGAGAATAGAAGCCGCAGTAGGCCGGCGGGGAAAGTTTGGAAATAGGGAAAACTGGCGGGAGGGG
>NW_006778055.1:145306-203558 GCF_000442215.2 Lipotes vexillifer | reverse complement strand
GGAGGGGGCGGGGGGGGGGGAAGAGATCGCGTCCAAGACTGGGTCCATCCTGAGTTTGAAAAGAGAACAAAATGCCTTTTGTCACTTTTCTCCACCTTCTTCCAAATCCCCCCGGGATGAGAAATTGGCGGGGCGGGAGGAGGTGTGTTACATCGCTGAGAGAGAACGTCTCTTTGCTCCAATGGCCACAGCCCAAGAAACCTAGGAATCTACAGCTGACGCCTTCTAGAAAAGGACCCACCCCAGCTCGCTAAGAAAAGGAAATCCACGTGACGGGAGGGGGTGGGGGCGGGAAGCCAGGCGACCCCGGAGCGAGCGCGGCCAGGGGCGGGGCCGGGGGCCGGGCAGATTCGAGGAATTGTCCGGCGCAGCGGTTTTGGGGCGGAGGGCTCGCATGGGGCTGTGTGCGCGCAGCACACTAGGGTAGAGGACTCAATGCGCGCGCACAGCGCACGGGGGGCAGAGAGAGAGTGGACCCATTCTGCGCGCACCGGGCAGGGGTGGGGCGGGAGCCAGCCTCTCGCGCCGGGAGCCTGGAGCCTGGAGCCTGGAGCCAGGAGCCGGAGCCTGACGTCGGCCGGGTGCTGACCGCTGCCCCTCCCCGCTCGGTGCCGCCTCCCGCAGCCGGGGAGGGGCCGGGGCGGAGCGAGCGAGCGGGGCAGCGCCGGGGCGGAGCGGGCGCGGGCAGAGCGCTGCGAGGGGCCGGCGGCGAAGGTCCACGGCGGGAACGGCGTCGCTGCGGCTGCCTACGACCCGGTCCCCGGCCGGCCGCCCCTCAGATCCACCTTTGCGGCGCGGCGGAAAGCGCGCGGATCCCTGAGGGAGCGAGTCCACGCGCGCGGCGGCTCGGCTGCTTCCCTCCGTGGGGGGTCGGGCTCCCGGCTCTCCGGACCCGCCTGGCATCCTAGTCTCCGGCGGGGCGGGCCGGCTGCGGCGCCCGGGACATGGCTTCGGCGGGCAGCGGCATGGAGGAGGTGCGCGTGTCGGTGCTGACCCCGCTGAAGCTGGTCGGGCTGGTGTGCATCTTCCTGGCACTGTGTCTGGACCTGGGGGCCGTGCTGAGCCCGGCCTGGGTCACGGCCGACCACCAGTACTACCTGTCCCTGTGGGAGTCCTGCCGGAAACCCGCCAGCTTGGACATCTGGCACTGCGAGTCCACACTCAGCAGCGGTGAGGGCCCGGCGCGCCGCGACCCCTGCCTCCCGCCCCGGACCGCCCCGCGCCCCGCTGCCTGGACAGCTACGGCCTCTACCCGCCTCTCCTGTGTCCCCCACCCTAGTCCGCCCCCTCCATCCTGGCCCTTCGCGGATCCTCGGGCTCCAGACAACTCCCTGATCTCCACCCCTCACCTCTCCCCAAACCCGGTCGCCAAACCCAGTGCAATGTCCCACGCCCTCTCCCGTGGCCATTCCTCGGGCTCTGGAGTAACACGTGTGCTATTTTGGGTAATTGTTATCATTTAAGGCGAGAACCATGTGGCTGCGTTGAAAATGCAACGCCTTCCACACCCGCGTTAAAAAAGACACAAGCAAAAGCGCCCCAACTCCCACCAGGATGCTGTGGGTTCTCTCTGCCTTCCCCACTTCTCTCTCAAGGAGGAATGTGCCTGAGTTTACCTCTGAGTGCCCCCGTTTCTGCCTGTTCTACTCCACTTTACCTGGGTTTTCCCGTGAGTTTCGGTTTGGATTTTAGTTCCTTAAATTTTTGAGCGATGCGAAGAGTTGGGAGAGGGACAGGCTTTAATTTCCTTGCCTTTTTTGGTGACACCGTCCTTGGTTGAGAGTTGCTCTTCTTTCTTTCCCACTCCAAATGCCTCTTCAGTCCTCCAGATCTTTCTTGCTCTTCTGCATGTGATACTCACAGATCCCTGGAAAGTTGTGGCTTATTCAGCCAGCCCTGGAAACAGCAAAGGGATGGGGTGGAGGACGGAGAATTAGGTAGTCACGGAGGGCCTACCGCTTTACTCTCTCCTTGAGCCCCGGTTGCCTTCCCCTGCCCTCCCAATGTTACGCCCTTAGCAGAAATCTGACAACTTCCGATTTCTTGCTGCAAACCCCTATTCCTCACTAATCTTGATTCTTCAGCTGCTGGTGTCAGTGCAGAGAAAGGGGAATAAAAGGCAGAGGACCAGGCTGTGATTTTATACACTTACACGCGCAACCCTGAGAAACTCATTAAATTCCTTCTTGACAGTTCCCTGTCTTCTCTGGGACTATTTATAAAGCCTTACTGGAAACGTGTCAAGTTCCAGGCAAGTTGAAATAGGACAAAGAGCCACAAAAATCAGATTTGCTTTTGTCTTTGGTTTCTTGTTATAAAAGAAATTAGTGCACTTGGTTTAGTTTCTTCCATAAATTTGTCTGTTTACAAAAGGCTTTTTCTTTGATATTACCTCAAAATTTCCATTGAAGGATTTCGTCTTTGTTGCCTAATTTACTGTGGAGGGGACTGGTTGGCAGCGGGAGGTCAACATTTAGGTCTTTTAATTCTTTCAGGGTTGGTTGTTTACAACTAAAGATAAAATAAATTGGTAAAATGCCTTTCTTCAGTAACCAGGGGATCCAAATAAACTTTGGAGAAAATATGCTTTCTTTCCCCTCTACAATAGAAATGGAAATTTATGTAGGAATGCCAGCTCCAGCACGTCTCCTTAGCAACGTGAATCTTTTGCCCCTTTCTCTCTGTCTCCTGAAATAATAGCCCCCTGATTGCATAAAGACTTTTCAGATAGGTAGGAGAAAGAAGCTTCAACTCCCATTTTCTTTTCAGGCCCGTATCCTTTTCTCTCGGCCAGGAATGTGGGGAATGGGGAGAAGCCAGCTCGAGTTCGTGGCGCGTCTGCAGTGTTTGCTAATCTTTCCTTCATTGCCTCCATACCCATTTATCTTTGCTTTTTTCCTCTCTAAGCAAGGAAATAGGGAGACACAAGCTTAATGCAAATATAGTTGTAATAGGACTCTGCAAGGTAAAAATCGGAGGCTGGTACAGCTTCTGATTTTTTTCTTCTAAACCCGTTATTCTACCTTCTTGCTGAAACTCATACTGCAGCATTTATTTCTTGTTGCGTTCCTGAAAATAAAATAGTTTTCATCCTAGAAAAAGTATACTTCAGAAGCAAATTGGGCTGGTGGAAATGGTTTTGTTGGAGGCTATCTGGAACAAGTTATTGACTTTCTTTATGTAGTAGCAGTTCGTTTTTCCTCCCCAAGGTGGTGGTGGACGGAGAGGATGCAGGAGGAAAGGAAACAAAATGTGGAAAATCGCTCATCTCCCCACTTTACAAAGTCTATTTTCTTACAGTGTTTGGTGCACTTGAAGCTTCTGTGCACCAGTATTCTGAAACAAGGGGGAAGCTTGAAGTGAAACGAGCAATGTTTTCCCTGCCCGTTCCAAAGGGCAGGCAGCTTTTCTCAGTCTGTTTGCTGTGTTGAATAGCAGAAAGCAGGGAGGGAAATGTCTTCTCTGAAGATTTTAAGAGATCCACTTCTTTGTCTCGAAATGAATTACCTCAAGAGGAACCACCAAGGACAGTTTTACTGAAGGCCCTTTACCAGCATCTTCAGGGCTTAATTAAAAACCTTTGTCTTAATTAGAATGGAAACTGCCGTGAAGAGGCAAGCTTGTAAATACAGAAGGGAAATTTCAGGAATGTTTCTACCGATGACAGTATGTCCTACTTAGGCCCAGTTCCTAGGGAAACTTTCCCCTCAGCCATTATTTTTAAAGCCGCATTTTAATTTTGGTACCAAATGTGCATCGTTTGCTGCTTATAACCTGTTTTATGGTTTTAAGCAAAAGCAGCAGAACCATTCCTTTTGTGTCCTGGTGTATTGTAGGTTGCGTCAGCACTTCTAGTAGGAACCAGTAATCCGGGTGTCAGTCAACTGTAATGCTTTTCTCCGGTGTCCCAATTCAGTGTATGGGGGACTATCCAGGCATTCATCCTTAAGCTGTAAATTTCCCAAAAAGACAAATGAGAAAATGGCTAATAGACTGTCATTCGCGGTGGAAACAGGAAAAAAATAAATTAAGTATGCTTGTTAGGAAGTTTAGAATAGGTAGTACTCACATGGCTGCTGGCCACAGAATTTCTAAGGATGATTTTGGCAGCCTTTTAATACATCTTAAATATTATTTTTAAATGATAGTAATGTTTTAGACTTTTGCTTAGTCGCATTTAGTTTTGATAACTTTTTTCCTAGAATATAATTATAGGGTTTCACAGCCATAGCAATTATAAGAGAATCCTTAGTACAAATAGGATTACTCAAGTGTATACAAAAAGCTGACACCCTAAACTTGACTTCAAACGTACTGTATAACCTCTAGGGTAATTTTATGCTTCTTCTTTAAAATTTATAAATACATAGCTATTTCATATAAATCAGATTGCTTTTTTTGACGTCTGTGTTATTTACTGACTAAGCAAAATGTAAGGGTGTGCAGATGGCCAAATGAACACAATTTACTGAGAGTAATTTTGGGATATAACAAGTGGCATTTACCCATCTTTCCATCCACAAAATACTTGATTAAATAGTTGGTTCCTTTTTCAAGGAATATTAACATTAGCGCACTGTCCTAAAAATAGCTGCATTTGTAACGAGTCACTGGCACTTTTGAAATGGCAGTGCGCTGTAGGCTAATAACAGGTGAATATTATTATTTTCAGTTGACAAGGGGTTCTTTTAAGAGTGCTTTGTATGTAGCTCATTTTTTAAAAACTGATATAAAAATCCACTTTAAAAGGCATTATAAGAAAACCTGTCTTGGGTGGTAGTTTAAGATAAACGGAACTGCCTAAACACCTGCAAATCTTAGAAAATCTGAGATACAGTGATTCTGAGTTCAGATGTGTATCATCTGTGCATATTTTGAATCCATATCTTAATTGGGAAACATAATTTCATTGGAAAACTTTGCAATGTGATTTACTCCAGGGAAAGTTCAGCTTGTTGCTTGAAATGAGTTGATACTGATGCATGTTTACAAATAGCTCAGCAAGCCTGGAGGTCACAACAGTTATACTCTATTCTGGCTTCCTGAAAAAGAACAGAAGTAGAACAAATGGAATTTTATTTAACCTATAGAACGTAGACTGGTGGAAAATTATTCAAAGAGCAGCACTTAGCACCAAAACTTTCTTGATTAATAATCCAGAGAAAGCCCAGTATAACATTTCAAGATCTTGATGATGATTTCCTTTTAAGTTCTCCTAAGACTCTGAAGTTCCCCAGATTGATTTTTACAAAGGACATTTTAATCTGTGGGCAGATATAATTCCTCTTTTGTTCACATTTGTAGAATGATTGTAATCTCCAGGGAGCCATTTAGATCAATCTTTGTCAGCTAAGGGATTTGATGAATATGTGAGAAGCCTGGCCTTTCATAAAACCTTTCAAATCAAAACCAAAACAAACAAAAGCATATCTCAAGAAATAGATTTTGCCCGCTGTCAGGAATAAATTTGAAGAATCACTTTCAGGTTTCTGTTTAATACTAAGCCCACTTAGTGAGACCGCAAAGTACTACTGGATATATTAGTGAAAAGGATTTTAGGTGCTCCAAAATAAGTCCCTGGATTATATTACCTAAATATCACAGTAAACTTCTTTATGAACTCTGATAAATTATAACATAATCCTCTAGGAGGGCAGAGTAGTGTTGTGAAGAATATATGAGGCTTTGGATTCAAACTGCCCTGAACTTGACCACTTACCAATCATATGACCTCATACAGCTTACTGTCATCAGATGATTTGTCATGAACATTAAATATGCAAACATACCTGCTCATTAGGGTTGCATTTCTTCCTTATATATTCAGAGAAGCAAACCCAAAGTGATAATTTTTTTCAATAATTGAGGACTTTTTCCTCCTTAAGTGGTAAACTTTTTTTGCATTGAATGATGAAGTGTGTTGTTAGTCTCAAATTTAAATTTTGATATGTACTTCCCAGCATTTAACAGTGCTCTTGGTAAATCGTGATCACAAATTTATTGTCTAATAGCTACCTTTTATTCAGTACTACTCCAGGCCAGACATCTCTATTATTCCCAGTGTTGAATAAACTTGCAGTTTAGCTAATGTTATCTCCATATATTATTGAGGAGACCAGGTATTTTTGTAAGTTTACCAAGTTCTCAATCAGTGGTAGGGACAGGTTTTCTCCAAGAGTGTTCCAGTTATTAATGCTGGAAAACAAACCACCCCCAAAGTTAGTGGTGTCAAATGACAGTTATTTTTTTATGCTCATGACTTTTGTGGGTCAGGAATTCAGATAGGGCATAATGAGGATGGCTTGTCTCTGCTCCAGGATGTCTGGAGCTGGAGCTGAGGGTGATTTGAATGGCTGGAAACTAGAACATCTGGAACTGCAGGATCTTCTTCTTCCAAATGGTTTCACGGGGTTTGACTTATTGTTGGGAATGGCTGGGAGGCTGGACTCAGCTGGGACTGGCCTTTCTAGCATGGTGGTCTCAGCACAGTTGGACTTCTTTTCTTACAGGATGAGTAGTTTTGCTGAGAGCAAGGGTTCAAAGAGAACCAGTCTCTGTCTGAACCAGCCTGGGAAATCACAGAGGAGCCATATGTATAGTCCAGATTCCAGGGGAGAATTGGGCTCTGCTTCTTGATGGAGCAGTGGCAAGGTCACATTGTAGAAGAGCATGTAGGATAGGAAATGCTCTTGGGCCACATTTGCAAGTATAGTCAACACTGGAGTCTAGCCAGAAATCTGCATTCTTTCTTTATTGCCTCTGAAGAACCAAGACAACTACATAGCTTCTTTCTTTAAGAACTTTGAATCAATTGTATAAATAACATTTGGCTGGGGTAAAAACTGCCCTCAACCAACATATGGCTTTAATGATTAGTCGCTTGTATGGGGTTACTCTAGATTTGGAATCACATGAGCTCAAAAACTTAACCTGTCTACAAATAGAGAACGTTTTTCTATATATATATTCAACCTTAGGTCATTTTTGGATTATAGTCTCAAATGATCAAGGATCAAACTGATTAAGAATCTGAACTCTTAATTTGCTACTTCATGTTTCATGATAAAATTTTAGCCTTTCTTAGAAGGTTTTGTATGAGTCTGACAAGATGGTTTGTACATGAACACTAAAATGTAACAATTCCATACAGGAGCCAAGTTTTGTAGTGCTAGAAAGGTATGAGAATTGCAGGGATGTTTTTTGTTTGCTTGTTTTTTCATTATTTTAATAACATGATTCTTCTCTTGATAATTGCCCATATGTTGAATCACAGAATCACAGCACATTTGGAGTAGAAAAGATTTTAAAAAATAATCCTGCCTGATTAAATTTATTGCATGGACAAGAAAAATAAGGCAAGACAGAATATTAAAGACTCAACAGAGAGATTGTACTTAGCCATAGTATTTTTGCAGGGTGGGTTTTCAGAATTTCCAGTAATATTGCAGATAACTATCTCTTGGTATTTGAAGGATTGTTGAATACTATCATGTATGGGACTTTGGATGAAGAAGTTAAGGACTGCATGTGAAAGAGCTGTCTACTTTTTAGAAGATTATTTATCATCCAAGATTTGATTTCCCATAGAATTTAAAGTCTTCAAATAGACTCATTTATGTTGATAAGTCCATTAAGTTTTAGATGTTTTTTATCATCAAATTTTACATTGTTACCGTGGCTAGTCCTTAAAAATCAATGAAAACTTCTTTTTCGTTAAGTTTCTCTATGATAGGGTTCTTTAAAACAACTGCTTGATTTTAAGTTGAAAAACACTTCCAAAAGTCTGTGGAAGCCAGCCATGTAAGTTTCTTAACTTGATTATATGCATATAAATTTCACTGGATCAACTTATTACTGCATTCTGACTTTATTTTTTTTTTAAAAGATACATTTATTTATCAAGAGACTGATTTTTCCTATCAACTTATTACTGCATTCTGGGGGACTTCCCTGGTGACACAGTGGTTAAGAATCCGCCTGCCTATGCAGGGGACACAGGTTCGCTCCCTGGTCCGGGAAGATCCCACATGCTGCGGAGCAACTAAGCCCATGCGGCACAATTACTGAGCCTGCGCACCACAACTACTGAAGCCCATGCACCCTAGAGCCCACATGCCACAACTACTGAGCCCGTGTGCTGCAACTACTGAAGCCTGTGCGCCTAGAGCCCATGCTTCACAACAAGAGAAGCCACCACAATGAGAAGCCCGTGCACTGCAATGAAGAGTAGCCCCCGCTCGCCGCAACTAGAGAAAGCCCACACGCAGCAATGGATTCCCAACACAGCCAAAAAATAAATAAAGATTAAAACAAAAACAAAAAAACCTTATTATTGCGTTCTGGCTTTATTTTTTTTTTAAAGATACACTTATTTATGAGACAGATTTTTCCTTAAGCAGAATTTCATCCTCACATGTCAAAGGCATGGACAGTTAAATCTTACCAGTCTTTTTAAAGTATTGGATCATCTCCCTTGAAAATTAGACAAGGACACCTTCCTTACCCTTTTTTGCTCCTATATTTGTTTGGGATTTTGAGACATTAGTAGACCATCAATTTTCTGTTCTATTGTAGTCTTGCCTTTGGCACCAAAGACTCCCATTAATAAAACAAAACAAAACTAAACAAACAATAACCCCTACAAAAATGAAGCATCCATGGTTTCCAGAAAACTAGGAAAAAAATATCTAGATCATTTTTATCTCTACCAGCTTATTAACTGTTGTGAGATTTAAAATGATAGTTTTAATGAGCCATGTTTCAAGATAAGGTCACAAATATTGTCTTTTCAAAATATATGCGTATTAGGCAAAAAGATGTTAAAAAAATAGAAGTTGGGACTCCAAGTCACATATTCTCTATGCATGAAAAGGCACATCCACAAAAGGACTCAAATTTCCATCAGAAGGAGTTTTATTTCTGTCATGTTTTATGGTCCTGAAACCAAATGTTCATCATAATGCATAGTGCTTTGTGAAGGCAACCTGGAGTCTTTTCCTAGCACTAGTAGGTGACTTAAAGAGAGATAGAAATGTCCCAGGAGGCCCTTTTCTATCTTCTCGTATGTATCCAAGTAGTTAACTTCATTGAAACATATTCAATGATTTCCCAGTAGGGAGTAAGCATTGTCCTGGTACAAAATCAGCTAGTGGTTCTGGTGGTGAGAGCAAGGTGATGAATGAAAGTTTCTTTTAAACAAATTAATGAAATAATACAAATGTACGAAGTACTATAAAGGAGGAAATAAATATAAATTCACCTTCTGCAGGGGGGTAGAAGAAGGGCTCTCATCTAAAGAAGCTTGCTAACAGGGAACTGGTGGGGGCACTAGCTTGCCAAATTTATCCCTCCATATTTACTGGGGGGTGTTTTAATACTGATCGTGGGTGACTGGCTGGCTGCCTTCCATCTGCTCTTTATTATTAGCTACGCTAAACCCATCACAAAAGCTTTTTAGTTGCTTAGAGGCAGGTCACCCACTCCTAGTCTTGGCATGGGTTTTCTTCTCATTTTTCCAAATAACCAAGTTTTCCAAATTGTAACCTTCTTAGGTTTTTTCCAAAGAGTAGAGAAGGAACAATGTTTGATGTAACAAACACATCACAAGTTTATATATGTACTATGATTAGGAATTACTATTGAGAAATACCAGTACCCATTAGATAACACTAGTTACCGTCAAATGCTAACGAAATCTTTAATATAATACTTGGTAAGAAACAGCAGCCATTAGCAGTGATGGTGTCTTTCTTTTTTGTCTAAATACTGAAACATACTTTAATAGCAGGGCTTTGGCTAAGCAGTGTATACAATGGTTTTATTTGGGAAAAAACACACACTACGTTATGGTGTTTAGATGATAAATGACATTTCCCCAAATTTTCTGTGATACAATTCTGTGAAGCAGCTAAAGTGCCCCTTTATTTGTAAAGAAAAAAGTATGTGTGTTCTTCAAACATCAACACAAAAGTCTTGAACGAAATTGTCATGGATTGAAAATTAATAACCTGTTTGGCACTCATGGACCACCAGAATTTTCCGAAATTTTGGTAAAATTGACCTGCACTTTGGTCATTAAAATTGTTGCATTATGTATTTGGATGGTTACCTGGGGTAATTTATGTGCTTAAAATCAGGTTGGCGCTGTATTTCTGACACATTTTTTTATCCATAAATGGGCCTAAATAGTGAGACTTAAATCATATTGTTGCCAGCTTAACATGGGTTTTTAAAGTAGGTGCTTCTCTGACATTCCACTTGACTTTGTGCAGCTCAGTGCACACAGTGTCTATACTGTTTGTCATTTTATGAAAGACGTAGTTGTTTGCCATAAATATTTGTTTGCATGTGAATGTTAGTTTTGATATTAGTTGTTTGAAAAAGGAGATGGTTATTTTAATTATTGAAATTAGAAGCCGGATTCTTCTTTTGGCTGCCTTTGTCTGTGTCTGTATCCCATGGAACAGTGGAAAATTAACGCAATGCTGACAGATTTAGGTCAGGATGCAACTTAGCCAAGAAAACTAAGTTTAAACTCACTCACAAATGGTTCTGATTTTCCACTTCATCTGCCACATGCAGAGTAACTTTAAGGAGAACTTGTGGATGGCTTGTGAGATAGCGTCAAGATGACAGAAAAGATTACTCTTCTAGGTTGAGTAGTGAATGATTTTGATTGCAGTTATGGATATCATTTTGGTGAATATTCTTTTGGAGAATTCAAAGGTAAAAATATAAGTGCCTTTCTGGCACATTTCAGTGTGATTATAAAAGTTATTAAAATCAATATTTTACTTTCTGATGAGAATTATAGGAATAGTGAGAATCGTGCATTAAAATATTAGAATACACTCGGGGAAGTACCACCCACTCCTGCTGTGGGACTTGAATTTATAAGGTTAAAAATGTGTTTCTTCATTGCTTTTTAATTATATCTAATTTCCTAGAAGAAGTGACAATTGTGTGCTCAAGGATTTACATACAGTAGAACTAATCTCAGCGTATAAACAATACCTGCAGAGGTAAATAAATTAGCCAGTGTCTGATGAGTTAAAGGTTTTGAAATGAGATGGGTGGAGGGAAGCTTTAGGCACTGGTGTGGTACACTGACCTTGGCTCAGAAGTGTGGAAAATGTGTCATCATTTAGATTTTGCTTTTCCTGAAAATCGGAAGTAAATTTTGACCGTGAATTCCCCAAGGGAATGTGAATTCTCCAATTTGGCAGTTATAATGTGGCCCATAGAATTTTCATAATGCAGTAGCAATTTCAGGCCAGTCTCATGTATTAGATTGTAAAGTAAGTCAGCACAATTCTGCAGAATACTAAAGCATTTATAGACATTGGAAACTCTGGCACCCGCTAATAAAAATACTTAGAAAGAGGATTTGAATTTAGTTCCTGAGTTGCACATTAATGTTGGGCTTGATGTTTTGACGTATGGACTGCCCAATTTTTGTTCTGTAGCTGCGGGGGAAAGTATAACATTGTGTGTTTGTCTTTTATCTATATATATTTATTTATTTTAATTATTTTTTTCCTTTTTTCTTTTATCTTTTTTCTGTTAGAGAAAGCTGTCATAGGGAAGCACATACTTATCTTTAGCCTTGGCTTTTGTAGGTACAGTTCCAATGCATCCAGTGTGTCACTGTGTCAGTTTTGCCAAAATACTCTTAAGTGGAACCTGACATATACTATGCCAGCCTCATTTCAGGTTTCATTTCCGGATCCAAAATATCCCTCCCAGCCCACTTGAGACCTAACCAGTTTATGGACCAAGGTTGTACATTATTTCCTCCAAACCTATTATCACTTGTTCTCTCAGGTCTTAGAAACCAAACCCAGATTTCAAATCAGGTGGCCCAACATTGAACAATGAGCAATTTTACTTGTGCAGAGCACTGCAATGTGTAAAACAGAACCATGGCCACTGATGTTCTGCAGAGCTGGTTTACGTTCACTGCTCCACTACAGTATCAGTATATCATTTATAGAAATGTATAAAACTAATGCCAAGTAATAAATCTCTAAGGACTCTTAACACTTCATCTGATTAAATACTGTGAGGGCTATAAAATTGGGGGACTAAGATTGATATAGAAATTAACCAATTATGAGAACTTAAAATAGATGATTTTTTTTGAAGAAATGGAGCTGAAAATTGAGAATTTTATGACATTTTGTTTTGCAAACACTGAATATGGGATAGCAAGTATTTGTGGCATGCGAACATTCTAATGGAAAAAACGATTCATGTATAGTTTTCCAGTCATTTATTATAGTATTAATGTAAAATTGCCCGAGTCCTGTAGTATATAGCAAAATATTTTATATGTATTTATTCTTGTTAAATCTACATTTGGTAGATAAGTAAATACATGTCTTTGTAAACATGAATCCCAGCCTATTATTTTAATGGCCATTAGTAGGTATCTATAAAAGTATTTTTGACTTGTTTTATTCCCCATCTCCTAGTCTTGTTCAGTAAGAAAGAGGAAAATGGTATCAGACCTATCTGCATAGTCCCTGGCTTTAACTCATCTGTGAGGCAGGTCCTAATATTTGGACAGTGGATTCTGTTGCTGTTTACTGAAAGAGACACAATGCCACGTGCACTGTTCTCAGCTCCAGTATGCCTAGTGCTGAACCTTGAAAACTACCCTGAGCCTCCTTGACTATGGTAGCCATTTCAAACTGCTTTTTCAGCTTACTGATTGATGTTCAACTGGTCAGTGAGTTAAAGCTTTGGTCCTGGGCAACCTGCCCAAGTGAATCATTCCAAATGGGTATAATGACAGCAATCCCGAAACTTGGCACCGTCCACCAGAGATATAGCCTCAATACTTCAGTCTAAGCCCCAGCTTCTGGCCAGGACAGTGGCAGACATATGTGGCCCAATTCTAGTCTCTTGGAAGATAAAATGGCTTTTCTGTTTGAGCAGGCATAGCTATGGTTGTGGACCAAAGGGAAGGGTAGCAATATCATAACTGTGGAGATGCTGGTGATTGGTGCTCCTTTTTGACTTTATGTCTAAAGTGACTTTCTCATTAGCCACAGCCTCAATATTTAAAATTAAATACAGGACATATAGAAGAAAATCAGAACTGGTTGTATTCATCTACTTTTTAGAACTATTTCCTTTGCTACAAGAGGTTCCCCTCCTAATTAGGTTCTAGTCCCTTTTAATACTTGTTATTCTCCTGTAGCTTCTATTGCATTCTATTGGCTTTCAGTATGAAATAAAGTATTACTACTTTAAGGAAATTCAACATGTGAAATTAGGATTTTTTTGCAGTTTTCTATTGTTATGCTGGATATGCATCACTTTCCACTCCTGTATTACTCATTAATCAAATTGACTTCATTATGAAATTATTATTGTCTGAGAGGCCTTTACCTAAAAGAAAGTTCAACATTTTAAAATGGTACATGAGGACTTCCTTGCGGGGCGCAGTAGTTAAGAATCCCCCTGCCAATGCAGGGGACACGGGTTTGATCCCTGGTCTGGGAAGATCCCACATGCCGCGGAGCAACTAAGCCTGTGTGCCACAACTACTGAAGCCCATGTGCCTAGAGCCCATGCTCTGCAACAAGAGAAGCCACTGCAATGAGAAGCCTGCGCACTGCAACGAAGAGTAGCCCCCGCTCACAGTAACGAAGACCCAATGCAGCCAAAAATAAATAAATAAATTTAAAAAACCCACATTCTATCAATCAATAGATAGATGACAGACAGATAGATAGATAGATAGATAGTACATGAGGTATAGACCAGGGGTCAGCAAACTATTGCCTGACACACCACCACTTGTTTTTGTAGATAAAGTTTTATTGGGACACAACCATGCTCCTTTTATTTACATACTGCCTAGGGCTGTTTTCACACAACAGGGCAGACTTGAGTAGTTACAACAGAGACCATGACTCACAAAGCCGAAAATATTTAATATCTGGTCCTTTAGAGGGAAAGTTTGCCAATTTTTTTCTTAGTCTTGTTCTTTACAAAATGCAAATACATACATATATTTTAGCTATTCTTTGAGGATATTTAAAGTAGAGAAAATTGATAAAAATTCCTGTTTTATTTTGGATTGAAAAGTAGAAATAGTCAAATGTATGGCATCTTATGCCTTTTAGGCTATGTGAAAGAGCTTATTGGAAAAAAGCAATCTTGTGCTTTTATTTATTTATTTTTTTTGCGGTATGCAGGCCTCTCACTGCCGCAGCCTCTCCAGCCGCGGAGCACAGGCTCCGGACGCACAGGCCCAGCGGCCATGGCTCACGGGCCCAGCCGCTCCGCGGCATGCGGGGTCCTCCCGGACCGGGGCACGAACCCGTGTCTCCCGCACCGGCAGGCGGACTCTCAACCACTGCGCCACCAGGGAAGCCCTTGTGCTTTTATTTTTAAGATATTTTTAAAGTGAGCGAATAAGTTGTATCTTGATTTAAACAAAATTGATACTTTCAAAATTCTTATTTATTTAAAATAAATTGGAGTAAGCTGCTAAAAGCAATACTCATTTTATGAAAGTAATACTCCAACAAGAAAATGTTCAGCATTGGCTCTTAAAGCCTCCAGGAATTTGATTGATGTCTGGATGGATTGATTTTATTATTATTTTTTTTGTACCTCAAACATTTAGATATAATGAAAATTTGATTTATTATTCAGAAATTTCAACTTATAACTTTTCAGAAGGATTTTTATTATGTTAAAGTGCAATAAAATTGTGCTATGCATAAACTTTTTCAAAAAAATTTAGAGACTTCCAAATGTAAGGATTGTTCTTTTGTTTTTTTAATTCAAAGCTACATGCTTTTATGGAACAACAACGACAAAAAACCCATAGTATGGCTATCCTTTTAAACTCTAGTTGAAAGCCAGATATACTTTTGTTTGAAGTTATATTGCTTTGTTACAAATAGATGGCATAAAAAAAATGCTCTCCACTTTCTTGTGATTCATCTTTATATTTTAAGGAGTATGGACTTGTTCTGTTTTCTCCCTTGTTTGTTTGTTTATTGAATGCTGTGCGAGTTCTAGTTCAGTGCCAGCTGTATTTCCAGAATTTATTAGGAGGAGAGGATGTGGAAGAGGATGCTTGAGGCAGGGTTATACAAGTGTAAATAAAAGAAGAAAATCTTAGGGCATTGTAGGTTCCTCTACTTGTCCCTTATCCTGCAGTGGTAAAGAGTGCACTTTGGGAGCTTTCTGGAGGGATAATTTCAGAGTGCAGCATCAAAATATCATGAGTTCTTGACTTTGGATAGACTGCATTGCAATTTAACCATGGGTTAAAGTCTATTTTTATTTCTTGCACATACATTAAAGTGAGGACCAGAAGAGGCAGCCTGGGACTTTAAAACAAAACGCACGAAAGAATGTTCTCTACAGTATCATTTTCTGTGATGCTTCCTAAGCTGGATAGTGCTTTCATATATTCACTTTACTTCTTAGAGAACATTCTACTCTTATAAAATGGAAAATGGGCCAGTTTTGTGTCATACTCTTTCTAAATCTTTATTTTATAAGAAATAACAAATACATTTCAGCGAGGTTTCAGTTTCATTCAGGGCATGGGAGACTCAAAGTATCTGTACAGAGGCCTGCACATAGTAAGTGGTCAGTATATGCTTACTGTTAACGCGTGTGAATGAAGAAAGGAGCCAAGGAGCCACTTAAGAGTCCATTCTGGCACCCTGGGAATACTTACTTTCAGAAACCACCCCTATGGTGGTAAATACAACAGTAAGATTAGAATGAAAGGAAAGAGAAGAGGAAAAAACAAACAACAAATCTTCCTGATGCTAATTTGCTGGGGGAGTTGTTTTAGTTGGGTGTGGGGGAGGGAGAGAAAGGCAATTAAAAAGTTGGGGTTTTTTTGTGTGTGTGTGCAAAGGAAGGCTTTCTAAGAAAGCACAGCAATAAAAAAAAACAGAGTATGTACTACAGCCACATGCAACAACGTGGTTGAATATCAGAGACATAAAAGCCAGACAGAAAATAAATACAGACTTAAAAGCCAGACATCAAAGAATTGATACCATTTATATAAAGTTTAAGAAAAGGCAAATCTAATACGTAAATAATGTTGGTTCGTAGCCTGGGTAGGAGGGTTGATTATTGACTCGGGAGGGGCACGAGGGAACTTCCTGGGTGATAGAAATGTTCTCTATCTTAATCTGGGTGGTGGTTACGTGGGTGTGTAAATATACATGAAATTCATCAAGTTCTCTACTTTCTATACTTATGATTTGTGAACTTTATAGTTCAATAGAAAATTAAATAATAATACTAATGACAGTAGGTTGTGCAGGGGGCACCAATTTAGCATGAATGCTTAATAGAGTCCTTGGAAGAAAAGCATGGCAAACCTGTGGTCTAAAAACTGCTTAGCGAAGATTTCAAGGTGGGTCTGGAAGGATAAGTGAGATTTGGGTACATGGAAAAAAAAGATTAAAAAAAAACACCCAACTGTGTTTAGCTTAATGTAGGAGACTTTTCTGAATAAGGACATTTGTAGTAATTTTTGTTGCAAAACATCTCAAATCCCAAAGGATGCTTGGTATGCAGTAAAATCACGTCTATTTAGCTGCAGCAAGGTGACTGCTGCTGAGCATAGTGTACTGCTTGAAAAAAGCAATGCCTTTCTTTTTTCTTTCCAGATTGGCAGATTGCTACTCTGGCTTTACTCTTGGGCGGTGCTGCCATCATTCTCATTGCATTCCTGGTGGGTTTGATTTCCATCTGCGTGGGATCTCGAAGGCGCTTCTACAGACCTGTTGCTGTCATGCTTTTTGCAGCAGGTAAATATATTCATTACTTTCAAACATTAAAGTTTCATGAACCTTTCTACCATCCTCCCTTCTCATGCAGAAACAGTAATGTGGTTGCTGTATTACCTACAGATCAAGAGGCATTTGTTATATTTTAAGGTAAATTGGCTACAGGTTTATCATAGTATCAGTTTTCAATGTGTTAAGCATTTCACAGAGCACAGTGGCAATTTCTAAACTTCGAACTAAAATACGAATAAATAATGGCTCTTGACAAGGGCTGTTGCCTTAGGAATTGCAGCAGATGTGTTTACCAACAGTCTTTCTTCACATCCAGTAGTTTTTTCCTCCTTTTACTGCCCCCTTGGTGATCTTAAGGCAAAATTGTTTTTTTCTGACATAAAACTGAAAAAAAATTCCAATATGTGTACTCTTAAAGGTATAAATCTGTTTTGAAATAAACATGGTTATACTGAAAAATCATAATGTTTAATGTGACCTGTCAGACAACTCAATCGTGTGAGTTCAATGGCATATTCATTAATTTAGCAACCCATCTTTCTATGAAGCACATAGCTTGGATTAAAATATCAACCCAGGTAAAATGGAAGTTTTACTAAAAGTCAGGGAGCTATTTAGAAAAGGGGCTTATAAGACTAAAAGCCCAGTAGATTATTTGATATGAGTTTAAATTTCATTTATGAGAATCTCCTTAAATATTCTTATAAATGACTGAAACTGAAATATTCTTGTTGGTGCCTTCAATTTACCCTGTCAGTCATATCTGATTTGAATACTGCAAAATAAGCCCCTGTGACTGTCGACAATGAAGACACTGACAGAACTATCTAGCCTGTTAGATGGATTTTTTAAAGCTGTTTAAAGATGGGAATAGATGAAATTTCTCAGGATTTGAAGGGTCATTTGGTCTAAAATTATAAAATCAGAAGTGTTCTGCTGCCCCCTGCTGTTTGTGTTCATATTCTTATACCCATGAAGACTGGTCAGAATGCAAGGGTCATAAAAACAACGGTCCACAGGGCTGAAAGAATGTAGAAATAGATCTAATTAAAATCTCTTAAGTGATGTGCTCAAGATCACATAGTAGTTACTGGTGGACCTGGGGCTAGGAGGCTACTGAATCCTAAACGGGTGGTTCATTCACTACTGGATCCCTCATTTATTGGGTACCTATTATGGACTGGACATTGTATTGAGACACCTATAAAACTGGCTAAATAGCATGACAGATTCTTTCTAATAGAGTAGAAAACACTATTACAAAAAATATTTTGAAGTCTTAGGCGGTGACCACAATATCATTATATTGTTGATCTCGTGTAATAAAGGTCTCCATTGTGAATCATTTAGTATAACGTGAAGATTCTCCTAAAGATTCCATCATTCTGCAGTTTATTTCTCAGTTCATGGATTTGCCACGGCTCTTTTCCTATTTTTACAATGAAATAACTTAGATATTTTAATTATAGTATAAGTTTATCTTTGCAGCTAGGATTTATTAACATAGTGATTAGAGTCAATTATAATAGAATTTCTTGATAAATTGTTCTGAAATGATATACAGTTCTTTAAAACTGGAATTATGTTTTGAATAATTTTTAGAATACTCATATCTCTGATTTATGAAGATATAGAGACAGTCTAGACATTCTCTTATAAATATCCAGTATTATTGTGCTACCTAGTTACTATCCCATTTAGCCTTTAACTTACTCTATAATGGCATATGCAGAATCTATAAAGAAACCTGTTGTTTAAAGCACCTATTATAAACATTCTTACAGAAATAACTGGAAGTTCCAGTTTTTTCTTAAAAAGTTCTATAGTTTTTCCCAAGTATAGCAAAATTTGTGAAAATGTGAAAATAAGCACTGGTTGTAACAGAAAACATATTGTAAATGAGTATAAGTTAAAGGTAATGGATTTGGTCAAAAAAAGATTTTGATTTAACTCTCACTGCCACAAATATTAGTAAATTATAAAATAACGAGACGAATCCCTAAAGCAACATTCATACAGGATTATTCTACCTGCCGAGACTGAAAATGAGCATTATACTGCTACATTTTAAAACTGTACATGTGCTGAGATTTAATTTTACTCATTCTCTTTTGAGACTGCTTATGGAAGCTTTTCTTGAAATAACCATTAGTTTAGCATTCACTTTGCATATAAGCAAGGTAAAACTTACTGGTTATTTGAAACATGTCATGAAAAAGTTTCTCTCTCCCATCTGCAAAAGCCATTAAAGAGTTGCCTGTAGCTGACTTCTGGAAAAGATATTTATTAAACATAATAATCCATTTATGATTTGGGTGTAAGATTAACAAAGTTGGAAAATCTGCCTACTTGAAACAATGCTAGCTAAAAATCATGGTTGTTTGTCTTGCTTACTTCTTAGGAAACATACTTATTCGAGTGGTTGGCTTGTCTCACCAGTTTAGTGATTCTTTGTAAATGTGTATTTGGGACTATTTTCCCTTTTTACTCATCCTGGTCTGCTTGAAAATGGTCTGTATTTTTCCACTTTTCTCACAATATTTTCTTCTCCAAATAATATTAAGCTTTATCTTGGTGTTCACACACACAGGGAATGATACTTATCTCAACTAAGAAATATTCTTTTTTTTTTTGCTTCTGCTGAAACTTGCAGTACATAAAATCAAGACAGACATAGCACTACCACTTGGAAACATTTCTACGCAGAACTACATCATTAATTCAGTACCATATGCAGTGCCTGGTACTCTGGGGCACTCAGTAAATAGCTGAGTGAATGATGGAAAGAAGACTGAGGAATGTGGCTTATAATCTGATAGGGAAAAACAGGCATGAAAACAACTAGCTAACTGTAATTTGTTTTTTCTTAAACCATTTCTCTGTTGGTAATTTATGAAGCAGCAAATTCCCTGTGACCACAAATCTAAGACCAAAACAGCTCAAAAAAGTAACAGCTTAAAGATTATTTTTCATATATCCATATTTTCATTCATTTATTTAACAAATATATGTTGGGTGCCTATAGTATGCAACTTCACTATCTTGGTGTTAGATAATATACTCTTAAAGGGTTTTTACTAAAAGCTGATGATTAAGTCTTATAAACACAGGCAGACAAATTTTAGAGGTTTTCTTGTCTTCTTATCTCTGAGGTCCTTGATTTAGGGTGGGTTTGCTACCTGCTTGAATAATTGCTAGAAGATCTAAGAGCTAGCCATTGCTGCAACCCATCTAAAACATTGTCCAATGTTCTACAACTCTTCTACCTTCAGTCCTAAAAATTTAGACTTCAGAATAAGATGTTATCTATAATGATACTGTTGATGATAATAATAATTAACTGAGCACCTACCATGTGTCATACTGCTAGACCTGTAGCACACTGCTCTCTCTGCTATAACAGTCTTAAGATTAGGTATTTATTTTCCTCATATTATCATTGAAGAAGCAGCCTCAGAAAGGTTAAGTAATTGTCTGGTGTTGTCCAGCTAGTAAGTTGCAGAGCCAGGGTTTCAATTCAGGGCAGCTCTCTAATTTGAGAGCCCAAGTAAGGTTTCACGAGTTATCTGTACTTGGGTACATATAACACATAGAAAAATAAAAGCCAAATCAACCTTGAATTTTTTTTTTTTTTTTTTGCGGTACGCGGGCCTCTCACTGTTGTGGCCTCTCCAGTTGCGGAGCACAGGCTCCGGACGCGCAGGCTCAGCGGCCATGGCTCACGGGCCCAGTCGCTCCGCGGCATGTGGGATCTTCCCGGACCGGGGCACGAACCCTCATCCCCTGCATCGGCAGGCGAACTCCCAACCACTGGGCCACCAGGGAAGCCCCAGCCTTGAATTTTTAATTCAGCTGCCAACTGTGTACTGCAGTTGGAGTCCATCCTGTAACTCCAGTTACTCCATCTCTTGGGAGCAACACCTGAAGGATGGCAGCAACTCAAGGTGTCATAAAGACCACAAACTGATCAGTACAGCATGACTGAAACATAGCACATCATGAAAACTGTGCACATGTCCAGTACAGTTGACTATAGCATGTTTTTTATTGTGTAACTGACAATGACAGATAATGCATGAGGAGATTCTGATACCTGACATCTAGTTCTCACTAAAGACTTGGTGAAATTAGAGGGGTTGTCTTTTTCTGGGTCCTTTTCTCTTATTGTATGGTTTTGCAGATCTTTTTATGCCCCACTGGGACTTAGGATGATTGTTTCCTTTTTCTCCCCCATGGCCTTTAAGACAAGTTGCAGAAAAATCTGAGTGTTTCATCATTCAGATTTTAAATGACAGAATCCCCACTAATTGTATTATTGAGGATGTTCCTTTCTGTCATATCTGCAGAAAGCCTCTAAATGATTATTTATGCAGAATGGGGATATTTTGGGAGGGGGTCCTGCACCTGCTTTCCATCTCTGATTAGAGGCTTATGTATTGCAGCCCTCCTCTCCATCCTGTCAGGCACAAGGAGATGGCTGGAGGTATTTCAAGTCTAGATTTTGACAGAAAAATCAGTGTCCAGCTTATATTTCAAACTAAAAAGGAGTTCTATTCACAGATCTTTATCCATATCAAACTACCCTTTGGTTAGAAGAGTTTACAGTATCACCATCAAGAATTCATTTCATATGTACTGCTTAATTTTAAGTAGTTATAGATTAAATTAAAAAGGAGAGAAATTGATAGCTTCATGTTAACCTTTCATGGGCAAATGTTTTTTATTCTACAAATATTGTTTCCTTTATGTAAATTTGATATTTAAGGGACTTGGCTGGATAGTCCTATCAATTCTGTCTTTAAATTATCTTCTAAGTCTGTAGCTTCTTTTTATACACCACCGTTACTGAGTTAGTTGAGGATATAACTCTTCCTCAAGTGCAACATCTCAGTTCCCAAATTTGAACTTCCACCTAATTTATTTTTCTGTGGTAACGTCTGAGTTAAACTGTCTATGTGACTCCTTCCTTTCCCTTTCCTGGAATCCAGTTACTCAGTTTTTCTTTTATAGTCTTTACTTTCCCTGACCTTTCCCACTGACGTTACCTTAGTCATCACTGTGTACAGGTATCCATGCACTGACTAACCTCCTAGGGGCCTGTCCTCCTCCAGTCTCCTCCCTTTTAGGCTGTCTTGCATACAAACACATGAGATGTAGCTCTGAAATACAAATCTGGTCTTGTCACTTGTTCCTTTGGTTTCCCCAGAGGCAGAATCTGAAGCAAGGAATCAAGTGCAAGTACTTAATCTGGGAGGTAAAAGAAGGGATATGGAAAGAAAGTGAGACAGGGAAGAGAAGGCAGCCAATAAAGAGTACATTATCAAACCAGTAGTCAATGTAAGCACCTGGAGCTTAATCGTCCTGGAAAAATTTTGGAAACCAGTGCAGAACACACCCCTCAGAGTTACCTCACTGGAAGGACTAGGGAATTGGAGTATTTATAAAGCAAATGCTGATAGTCATTGGTAAGGGCTGTTGGTGATGATGGGGAAACAGCAATGGTAATTTCCCAGAACACTGTACCTGCCTCGGAGTCAGGCAAAGTAGCTTTTGTGGCCAGAGGAAAAGTCAGGCAAAGAAGTGCAGGTGCTGACAATCGAAAGTCAGGCTGACATATACTGGAATTATGAGGATGAGAGTATATGGATAGGGAACCAACAGCATCTACAATTCAAATAACCTCTGAAATGTCTCCCTATAGAAACCAGTCTGTATTTTTATGACATGCTAATAAGTCTTTTATAGTCTAAACCAAACATCTCCATGTGACTGTGCCCTTCATGCTACCCATGTGAATTTTCTCTGGACACAGCCTCTTATATCTCTAAGCTTTATGGAAACTGCTTCTTCTTCCTAGAGGTGTTTTCATGTTTCTCTTCTGACCGAGTACTGTCCATCCTTCAAGAACCAGTTCAAATAGTGCTTTGTCTCTGAAGCCCTCCCTTCTTTCTGCAGGCAGAAGTGGTACTTGGAATATCATTAGAGCTCATTAAACATGATGAATGGATTATAAGTGAACATGCCTCTACTACTACTGTTGAACACATTTGTTTGTATCTGTGTGTCTGTCTCCACGATAGAGTATGAAATATCAAAGGACAAGGGCCGTGTCCTATCTGTCTTACCTCTTTCACCTAGAATGCAGTGGGCATCCAATAAATGTTTGTTGAAATATTGAAATATCCCCATGTTAGAAAATATTGACTATTTGAATATTGAATATTTTGAATATTTCAATATTGAAAACATTGAAAAATATCCCCTTAAAGAAAACTAGAAATAACACAAGAACCTCTAAGTTCTTGTCATGTTTCTGTGTGCACAATTTCATGGCTGGTAGTTTTGTTGCCTCTTTTCCAAAAGTAGGGAGGGGGAATAAAATGAACCTCAAATTCCCTTCAAATTCTAAAACGCTATACAACTTTACTTATGCCTCTGAGATAGAGCATAGAAAATACCACAGCCAATGCCTGTTATGTTTCATCGATTGGTGGTAAAGTAGAAACATAGTATGGTGTTATTTTCTTGAGTTCTGGACTCTAGGTGTGTTTGTTAGTTTCCTTTGCAGCATCTGTGAAAGGCAAGGAGACATTTTAACCTGCATCTATATATTATATTAAATGAAGAAAATTATTTACAAATGCAAGATTATATTTTTTTCTCAATTTTGCTATTACATGCATTTTTCTCAGTGATTCCAAAGAGAGTAAAATAATTCAGAAGCATAAAGCGTTTTAGGGTCATTTTCATCTGGCAAACAACACAGTAAAGTTCCATCTCTAAGAAAGCTGCTCAAGAGAGAGAAGGAAGCCAGTGGAGCCTAATGGAGTTGTATTTATACTTTTCCCACTAGAGGGAAACTATATTATTATATTATACCATGAAGACCAAATATTTGCTAAATAAAACACATTGAAATGAATATTAAAAGCAGGCTAGGTGAACACCTCATCCAGGAACTGGCTGATTCACAAAAGAAGCAGTATAATCCTTTTAGAATATAATTCAGATCAGTTTTTACTTCTCTGCTCACATTCCTCTTGCAGTTGCTCATCACATTTAGAATGAAATCCAGACTCCTGACCATGGTTCACAAGGCCATTCCTGAATGAGCCTCTAGCTGTCTTTTCTATCTCATCTCATGCTGTTCCCTTCCTTGCTCTCTGTACCACTGTACTGCATCCACAGCATCCTTACTGATGTTCCACTGTACCCAGTGTGCTCCTGCATCAGTTTTGCACTGCCTGTGCCCTCTACCCAAGATCACTCACTTCCCACTACATTGACCTGCACCCCTCACTTCATTCAGGTCTGTGCTTTAATGACTCCTCCCCAGAGAGGCCTTCTTCAGCTCTCATCTAAAAGAGCAGCCTGCATCCCTCTGTCTTGTTTTCTTGCTTTCTTGTATTTTCACGTCTCTTAGCAAATACCTGCCGTATTCTATATTTATTTACTGATAATGGTGTGCCTAGCCATGAGGGTAGCAACTTGTGTTACCAGTGCCTTAAACTGTGTCACTTTAGAAACATTCAAGTATTTGTTGAATGAGTAAATGAATTTTACTGTTTCTAATTCACATTCATATTTCAATCATATCCTGGCAGGATCAGTCATGATTTGACTAGTGACCAGAGTATAGAAACCTACGGAGAAAAATGCTTTTCTTTTTAACTTACTTAGTAACTTTGGAATTTTTTTTTCTGTAGTTCATGGTTGATAGTAATTGACTTCTTGTTAGTTTTAAGACATTTAAAACATGAAAGCACCCTTTCCATCACAAAGGCACAGAGCCAGCCAGTTTTTAAATTAATACACATTTAGCACTTACTGGCTGGAAACAGAAGTGTGGATTATATAATATGCTGTTAATTGTTCTAACAACGACTTAAAACTTTTTCTGAGATTTTTAAACTATAAACAAGGTGTGATTTCTGTTTTGAATGTTGAGAGATTCTCCTGTTATATGGACCTACTTATCCATCCACTGTCAGTAGTAATGTGGAAGTATGGTAGGCTAGTGCTGGCCCAGAGCAGTGTTGAGCTACATGGCAAAAATGTTTGGAAATCTTATATCTGCTTCCAGAAAGGTCATTTCACCCCTAGTCTGAGCGTCATCGAAAGTAATAATTTTGAGGAATCATGCCCCCTCATGAGTTTTCTGTAGTTCATCAGTCTCATGCCAGAGATAGATGACTGTTAATGTAGACTTTCTAGGAACATTAGTCATATTGGTATTAATGATATTTTACAGGTACTGAGAATAGATGAGAGTAGATTTTAAAGCACGAAATTCCAGTTTAATTAAACACACTATCCATCCTCTTGCTGTTTTCAAAAAATGTAATAAGCTGTATCATTTTTACTGTGTCAAAGTTTATTCTTGTCTCCTACACCTTAATCATTCACATTTTTGTTGCATTTTTGGAATTTATGGTATTTTTAAGATGAGTTAAATAATAATTATTTTAACCCAAAATTTACATTATATATCAGGGGTTGGTAAACTTTTTTTATAAAAGGCCAGATAGTAAATACTTCTGGCTTTGTGGGCCACATGGTTTCTGTTGCAGCTACTCAACTGTGCCATGGTAGTGTGAACAGTACATAAATGAATGAGCCTGGCTGTGTTCCAGTATAACTTTTTTTCAAAAACAAAAAGCAGGCCAGATTTGGTAGTTTGCCAATCCCTGTCACATATTACTATATCTCAGATTTTTCAGGGTGAAGATTGTCTCTTGAGGGTGGAAGCCATCATATAGTAGAGAATAAGGCAGATGCATCCCATAAATTCTCATTAAATTGATTTAAATAAAATAGAAGGGAATTCCTTGGTGGTCCAGTGGTTAGGACTCTGTGCTTCCACTGCAGGGGGCATGGGTTCAATCCCTGGTTGGGGATCCCACAAACCGTGCGGCGTGGCCAAAAAGAAAAAAAGAAATTATATAATAGTTGATCCAATAGAAAGTTATGATTTTGAATGGAAGACATCACCTCATATATAATCCAGTGTCTCCCATATAAAAATATCCACTGGATAAATACCGAATGCATTTTAGATTTTTTTTTAGAAAGCACCTCCCCCTTCCTGATTAACTGGTTTCTTTTATTTTATTAAGTATGACTCATCACATTTCCCCTTTAGCCCTGCCTAAGAACTAAGATTTAACTAAGAAGTAAGAGCTAAGTTTTGTGCCCTATTGTGGTAGACATCATTAACTTAGGTTTTCTAGTATGATTACCTCCCATGCCTTCATAGACTTAATTCTTTTTTGAAAGTAGGTGAGGAATAAATATATAATATATTTATATCTGTTATATCTAATAAGGGTGTAAGTTGGTGTGGCTTCTTGACAAAGATGACTTTTGAACCCATTTTAAAAGATGAGCGGTATGGACTGGATGAAAAGAAAAGAATAAAAATAGTTTTTGATCAGAGTAAGGACATCAAGGTAGGACTTGGAATATTGGGCTGAGTTAGATGATATTGAGAAGTGACAGCAACAAAAGCAAATCTTGAATCACAGCTACACCAGTTTCATCAGTACAGATGAATTCAAAGTCCCCAATTTCTCAAGAGTATAAATAAATAACAAGGGTTTTTAGCTGCTCTTTGGGGTCACTATTCTTGGGAAGCTATTTACAGGTGTTGTATAGTGAAACAGTTTAGCTAAACTAGTACTACTTGCCATAATAGTGATAATTATATATGTGTTTGTAAAGTGAGAACCATTATTTTGTATGTTCATATAAATTATATTACACTAATTATTTCATCAAATACTATTATAGTGATTTGCTAATTATTAATAGAGTAATTCTTACTGTACTGTGAAATAGTGTTAAACAGAAAAAGTTGTCAACATTTTAAAGTGTACCATGTAGAATAAGCAATGCTTCAAATTTTTTGGCTTTTTTATTTGATTAAAGTATAATTCTCATACATATGTATATTTGTATATCATTTTATTTCCTGTAAATAACATTTTCCTAATTTTGATTTGCTTTTTTTTTAGTTGTTTTACAGGTTTGCAGCCTGGTCCTTTACCCAATCAAGTTCATTGAAACTGTGAGCTTGAAAATTTACCATGAGTTCAATTGGGGTTATGGCTTGGCCTGGGGTGCAACTATATTTTCGTTTGGGGGTGCCATCCTTTATTGCCTGAACCCTAAGAACTACGAAGACTACTACTAGAACCAATAGTCTAAAATTTTTAAAAAAATCAACCATCCAACAAAAGGATTACATCTGCATCTTTTCTAAGTCACTATTTTCTAAAACACTTGTGGAGCATCAAGCAGTTTGCTCAATTGATTTAATATCTTTTGCCTTTTGGCTGTCAACATCATAACCAGCTTTTACATCCATTTTAGGGACCTGCACAAATTAAGAGAGCTGATTAGACATAGGCAAATGCTGCAAACTTCCAATATGTTCATGTCACTTTTCTTGACAAGTGAAGGGTCTATATGACAGCAACCATTGTGAGAAACTAGTTGGAATGAGAAATGCCTGAATCTTCTATTGCCTGCAGGGGAGCAGCTGGCATAAGCAACGTTTAGAAGCTCCATTGTGCTGACAAGGATTCCACTGTTAGAGTCCTTATCGCCTGCTTATCCCACCCAGTGACTACATTGGCCTTTGGTTAGTTGCTTGAGTGAACTCTTGAAAAGTGAACTTCCCTTCAGCATCTAATGGGGGTTCTGAATGTAACTGGTTAATGATACATATTCCACCTTCAAGAATACTTGTTTTAAAGGGAGGTTATGCTTTGGCAATCAGCATCTCCCTGGGAAGGAAGTCAAGACTTGGAGACATGTGCTTTTCATTATGTGGTTAGAAATTTTGCCTCAGCCATATCTAGAATGAGGAAAAATTGAGTCTCTACTTTCCTTGGGGCAACTAGAAAGAAACATGCATGAGTTGCTTTTGTCCTAAGTACCCTTTAAATCACTTACCAAACATTACAGCAAACAGTTGCGCATATGTAACAAGCTTAAATATTTTTATAGAAGGTGAACCATTAGTATAAATGGTAATAAGTTGTTCCCTAGCCCTACACATGCATTTGCCTTTTGCACATAAATATTTGCTCTAGTGAAGTGATTTGAACACTAACCTTGTACACATTTTTAAGAGGCTTAGATCGGTATTCACACTTATTTACCATACAAAAGTGCATATACCCTAAAGCTTTTGCTCTATGTTCTCTACTGTTTCACTGGAAAGTGTTAATAGAATTGTATAAGAAGAAAAACTGAAATGGTGTTAATCTGAAAATTAATGATTCTTCTGTAAGCCCTGTAGTTCAAAAGAGAGTAGCAATTAGGATGATCATTTTGTTTAAAATTCATTAAAATAGAAGGCTGCTTTTTTTCCAAGTATTTTAAATGTCTTCATTAAAAAATAAAGGAATAGTGATAGATTTATATAAATGTCTAAATGTCAATAGAGGAGTAGAATTCATCTGGTTATCACCTGGTCCTCTGAAGTTAACTAATGGGCTAACTGATTTGTGCACACAATTATGATGGATTTATAGTAAGGGAATCATTTATTGACTGGTCAAATGGAAGGAACTATCAATAATAGGGAATAAGCTTGCAACGAGTCTTACACTGCAAACTTGTGTTAATCCTGTTTAATATACAAATTTGGTTAGTTTAATTGTAAACATATTTTTATATCAAATATACAGTTCTAATATAAAATTATAAATAATTATTTTTGTTAACAAAGACACTATTTGGCCCTCTTGCAGAAAGAAGCATTGGAGAAATCATTTAAAATGTACCTGTGTTCTGTTATATTGCAAAATCTGTTAAGAGCAGGACCACATCAATAGTATTTAATAATTTGCTTTACCTCCCAAAGCAGAGTTCTGCTTTCAGCTTGTCTTAAGAACTGTTGCCAAAACAACAGGAAAAAAACAAAACTATTTTATTATTCAAAGGCTTAAAAAAAACCCTCTTATCCTGTGACTTTTCTATGGAATCACAAAGTAAATTTGAAGAACCAGGCTTATTCTTATTTTAGCAATGACAGACAAAAATGATTAAATGCATCCTAGAGAGAAACCTTTATAAAAGTATATAATTCTGTATAGAATCATAAGAAACTATGAGTGGAAATTTTCCAGAAAGATATTATTATTACAGAATCTTTTGAAGCAATTTTCTTGAGAAATAGTAAAATCTGGGCCAGACTATCTTGCTGTTAATTGCATATTATCAGAGCAGCATGAGAAATAACGGTATTTGTTGGAAAGGGATTTCAGCTACTAAACACTCTTTACTGGGAGAGAATCTCTTTATGCCTGAATAATGGACAAACAGTACTTTGGTACTGACATCAATGAGGCACTTTTCTTAGTCCTAGTAGAGGATGCAGTGTGCTGTTAGAACAATATCATATCTTGAGTCTTACAAAGTTTTCGTTCTCTGTCAATATGAAAAGCTGGAAAGTGACAGAATATAGTATAGGCTAAGGCACACATATTTGCTGTTTACTGAGAAGTAGATTTCTTATATAACTTTTTTCCCCTTCCCAGTGAAGAGCCCTATGCTATATTTCTACCATCACTAATATTTGAAAGTGTTTCATTACTAACAAGTTCAATATAACATGAAAGTTGTCATTGCTCATCCAAAATACTGTTTTGTCTATCAGAATCAACACAAGTGAATTTTTCACCCACAATAACATTATGTCTTTGCAGCTTTAGGTTTGTTTAATGTTTTCTTACAAGCCAAACTATTAACTACAATCCCATTGTTTATATTAGAGAGAGAGAGAGAGAGATACATACATACATATAGCATAAAGTACTCAGCAGGGCTAGTTATTTGGATTTCTTGCACAACAATTTAGCTTTTTGTAAGTTCAACATGTAAATTTTAAAGACATAAATATAGAGAGACCTATGTGTTTGAAATATAAATGATATATATGGATTAGCATGTACCTGTATATTATTAAACATGCAATGAACTGACTGGTAAGTGACGTCTAATTGTATGGCTAGCAATGTAATTTATTCAGACTGTATTTTTGTACAGAGCAGCGCACACTAACCTATGCCTCTGTGTCCTCTTTAATGCCTAAAACTGTGCCTAGAAATTTCATCTGTCTTAAAAAATAAAATGTACTCCATGCTGTTTATGCTATTAGTTTCTCTACTGCTGTTATATATTTATTATTTTAAAATATATGACATGTTTAATACTTAAATATGAATTCATGCTATTCTGGTTATTGTTTTTTTAACAGTCCTCTGGGGGGAACCTGTTTATCACTCCAGTGGTTTTGAGTTTGCAGTTTCACGATCAGTTCTTAATTTCATGATTTTTGTAGCTGACATGAAGTTATCTATGTGGAAAAAATAAAAATAAAAGTGGCTTCACTGATGTGGTTTGACTTTGTGTCTTCTCTACTGTGTGGACTCTTTAACAGGTTTCTAAATTACATGTCTTCAGTTCATTTTCTCTTTTATAAAGCATATGTTATTTAGAAAACATAGCTTGATATGACATGTTCATTTTGTGTAAAAAAATTTTTAACTATATTTTGTTTCAAATTATCTCCCAAATCCTTTCTATCTTCTGCAGCTGAGTTATATGAACAATAAAAGAAAGAATATTAAGTGTCTTTTTTAACTTTCTATCTTAAAAGGCACAGAGAAGAGATATAGTGTAGGCTCTCCTTTTTCCTATTGTCTAATCACACAAGTAGAAAGAGGAGTAGTGAAGGGTTTGATACTCTATTTTGGTTTTTGTTTAGTTTTCAGTAGTTGCAAGGTATGTTAAAGCAGGCTTTCCTGCATTATTTCTATTTTTTAATTAGACACTAAAATTTCAATGTGCGTATGTGTATGTGTAGAAATTCATAAAGTCCAAATTTCCCATCACCCTTTGTGTATTAGATAAATGTTAAGTATACTTGGAAAGAAATTTATATTAGAGCAAAAAATTCACTTGTATGATTGTCAGAAAATTTTCTGGAAGGTAGAAATAGAGCCATATATAATTGAGCAAATTTTCTTGTGTTGATAAAATCAGTTTGAATATAATATATATATCTTTTGTCATGCCTTTCATTTCTCATGAATGCTCAAATCTTGACAGGTTCACAGTATATTTTTCTGCTGAAAAAAATATTGTAAATCATTCATAAATCTATGAGGTATTTAATATCAGATGTTCAAAAGTATGCACATTTAAGTTATGAATTCTAACATTTTCACAAATTTTCTATCGTAGAAATTTTCCTTTTCAATGACCTTATTCTAATTCGATGGAGCAGCATCATTCATTTGATGTATTATATTTTCAGTATAAGGTACTTTCATTTTCATACAGAATTCTCACAGGCAAAACACCTTTACAGTCATGTCCTGCCTGGTAATTATCCATGACCCAGTTTCTCTGAATTTGGAAGACATGGAGAGATAACTTCACTAGGATTAGACAAGGGAAAATCCATTGCCTTCAGGTATTTCATTGTGAACAGGAAACAGGAAAACAATTTTAATTTGCTTTGCCATAGTGGCCATATAGTCAGTTTGTGGTTTGTTTTATTAAGTCAGGCCCATGCTTTGTCAACACAATGTTCCGTTTTGGTGGTCTTTAAGTCATTTTGGTTAGAAAATTAACTGATAGCGAAATTATTTTGTATTCTGTAGAATAATCCACTGAATACCTGGATTTTTAATTTATTGGTCAAATTTTCATGTTACCACCTTCTGTTAATAGCTTTTCAGAAGTGCAACCTTAAATGAGATAAGATTAAAGGAGCAAATAAAAATGAGAATTAAGCGCTTAGTATTTTCACAGGAAGCACTAATTTATTTGAATAATTTAACTTGAATAACTTCTGTGTCAAGTATTGGGAACACAATGTCATAGATACTTAATGTCAAAGTTAAAATCAGACTAAGTAACAAAACTCTGAAATAAAATGCCAACAATTTTTCTGATATAAGGCAGGTTTGCAGACTGGGAAGTCCTCACATTTTTAATAACTACTAGATGTTGCCACGAGCAGACGGTCCATATATCCATACTTGGAAAATCTGTTTTCAAAGACTCACCAGCTAGGTGACTCACACATTTATATTCCAGCCGTAAGTCTAATGGTTCCAAAGTATAACTAAGAGAACAGGAGCTGAACTGTTCAAGTGGGAAGGATAATATGTGGTGTTTGTAAGCCAAGATTAACAGCATACAAAGAATGGTGTTCTTTGTAAAACTAAAGCTGTGTTGAGTGGTTCACCAGAGAAACTCAGTTTTGGCAAGCAATTATTTCCAAGTTGAATGACTTCATAGAAATAATGATTTTAAAAGAAGCTTGGAACAAATACTGGAAAATCATGTCATCAAACCAGCAAAAACCTTGAATACTTCAATTTCTGCGTGTGACGTGGATTAATGAAGGAAATAGTATCTAAACTATATATATATAATTTATATAATAATTTTGGCATGGGTGAGGATGTTCTGTGTGACCGGAAGGCATTTCTTATACACAGAGGAGAGACAGGCATAGGCTTGAACTTCAAACACTGAATATACATGATGGTACTGAAGACGGCCCCTTGGTTGCTTTGACTTTATCATCAGAAAGGTAAAATAAGAAATTAATATCATACAACCTATTTAGTTTTTTGATAAAAATGTAGTTCACAAGGAAGAGTTTGAAGAAATTGTTTTAAAACTGAACAGAAGACATTTCTCTTAAGATTATTAAGGAAGGATGAGCTGGGACGAAGTGAGAGAGTGGCATGGACATATATACACTACCAAATGTAAAATAGATAGCTAGTGGGAAGCAGCCGCATAGCACAGGGAGATCAGCTCGGTGCTTTGTGACCACCTAGAGGGGTGGGATAGGGAGGGTGGGAGGGAGGGAGACGCAAGAGGGAGGGGATATGGGGATATGTGTACACATATAGCTGATTCACTTTGTTATAAAGCAGAAACTAACAACATTGTAAAGCAATTATAGTCCAACAAAGAGGTTAAAAAAAAATCCAACAACAACAAAAGATGATTATGAATGGGGAATTAAATTATTAAGGGTTAAATGGAGGAGAAACACTGCTTCGCTGGCCTCTGATACTGTGTGTTAACTGAAAATACAGATTATGCTATCATGCTTGGCAGCCTTTCTCTGGGAAACTTGTGGATCAAAGCATTTTTGGAGAGTAAGTTCCCCTTTGTAGCCATTTCACTGCTCAGTGGTAATGTGGCAATTCCTGACATCAAGAACAAGTTTTACCATTTTTAACTTTTAGGTGATTCTTCTTAAACATTATCTAGCCATTATGGTTGTGTCATTTATTTGAGCCATGGTGTCTGAAAGAAGCAAAATGAGATATTGTAATAAAACATTTAACACTAATGATCATGTAAAGTATGTTTTTTAAAAAATTTACTGAAGTATAGTTGATTTATAATGTGTTAATTTCTACCGTACAGCAAAGTGATTCAGTTATACATATATACATTCTTTTTCATATTCTTTTCCATTATGGTTTATCACAGGATATTGAATATAGTTCCCTGTGCTGTACAGTAGGAATGAAAAGTAGGTTTCTCATTCAACTCCAAGCTATGGGTGCTGTTCACTGTTGGAACAAATTTGGCATAAATTTGATATAATACAGAAATCCATATGGAGGCATAATGTTTCATATAAAATTTCCAGTTATATTTTCTGAAGACCTTGATATTTTTAAATGCTTCTTAATGAAGCAGAATTCTGGAAAATCCATTCTTGGAATATTTCTTTGCAAACCTCAATATTTAGCACATCCTTCCAGACAACTTTAAAGACATGGAATGCTCTGAGTTTCTTTCCCACATTCTTTTCAGGCATGGATAAAATTATTTTTCCCCATTTGTATCAGAAAGTCAATAAATATTACTACATATTTGGGCAGGTATTTGAACTTTAGGAAGTTCAAGTATGAGCCTAAACACATCAACCTCCTCCTGCTGCTGCTAACTGCATGACATGTTTGAATCACAAATGCTCTAAAAGTTGAGGCAACCATTAAGACTTCTTATGCCCATTCAAATCAAAAGCACTGTTTGACTTCAGTTAGGCTTGTTGGACTACTGTGCTCTCTGGATGGGGAAAACACATGTGACATGCTCTTTTCCTAAAGTTAGGCTCATATTGATTTACGAGTATAAATATGTACAAATTTTGTGCATTTTTATATTTAGAATGGTTTGCATATATGTTTTTTATTTTGGAACCAGAGCATTTTTAGAATTACTTACAATCTATGTAATACAAAGTCAAAGTGAGCATAAAGATTGGAGAAAAATATATACAGGACAAGGAGATCTAACAGTTGGATCTTCCAAGTTTTATCATTTAGTCATAACTATGTGGTATAAGACTGTGCAGTTATGAGAGTAGAAACCTGACAGGTTGATGTAATTGATTAGCTTTGGAGTCTAGGCTTCACCCGTAATGATTTTTCTGAGAACAGTAGAGGACTTGGCAGGCAGCCATATTTGCACCACATGACCCTGCACCCCTGGTCAGAGGTGATTACATACAGCAGAGATGGTTCCTGCCTTAAGCTAGTCCCCTCTGTTTCCCTTGCCTATTGATTTGGAATTGGTCTCTGCATATAGCTAGTAATAAAATGCATAAACTATGGAGTTTGGGGGTACGTGCAGGGAGGCAAAGAAAAACTGCAGAGAATAAAGGAATGAAATAGATATGCAGAGAGAAGCAGTCAAGAGGGACCCTGTAAGACGCAGAGAAAATAACAGTGGGTGGTCCCAGTTCTTAGTAAGGTCAAGCTGCCTTGTGTTCCCTGAAATACTCCTGTGTCCTTCCAATAATTTCCTGTTGTGATTAAACTAGTTTTAGTTGGAGCCAATAGAACCTTTTGTTAGACAAAGCACCCTTTGTTAGAGGATTCAATATTCAGGTTGTGCTAAATCTCCAAAAAAGAATTGGGAATTACATGAAGATTTCTTGACATACTTCCTATCCCACCCCAGCGTGCCTAACACTCTTATTTCCCCATCAGAATTGCTCCCAGTTCTCTCATTCACAGTAAAATATAACGAAGTGAAAATATTTTAGTGTAAACACTCCCTTCTGTGTGTATATTTTTCCCAGGATCAAAGTCATATGCTAAGGGGGAAAGATCAATAATTATTAGATGGCATGAAAACTGTCCTGGAATCTCTGAAGCCACTCATGGTAATTTCTCCCCCATCTTACATCACAAATGCACTGGCAATCTACCTTAGCCCATAAGAGCTGTCGTGCTGCACAACTCCAGAGAGCACCATTCACATGCATTCTCCAAGAATGCTGGTCCTGCTGATTTTGCCTGTTTCTTTGCACTTACGGCTTCTCTTGAGCATTTCAGAGTAATATCTCACACACACAATACTATCAACCAAGGTTTCTATTGCCTCCACTCTGGTGCTTTTTTGGCTCAGATGAATCAGCACGAATTAGAATCAAGCATGCTGGAGTGTACACATTAATTGTATTTGGTAAAAGAGTCTACTCATCCAACTCTTCTGGACACCTGATCTCTATGGCTGCTTAAGCAAGTCAACCTAACAGTTCCAGTTATTTTTGGATCATCCTTTGGCTAAAATGGTGGCTCCACACATGAAAAAGCAGTTATACACAAGCACAGACAACTGAGCCCAAGGTCAAGGACTTAATCTCCTCTACATTTGTGTTCCATCTCAACCTAGGATTAAACAAGAGGTGGGAAGAAACCCTCCCTCCTGCTTCTTGCTATTGTAGCCTCCTAAAGGCAAATGTGTGTGTGTGTGTGTGTGTGTGTGTGTGTGTGTGTGTTTTAAGAAAAGATCATTACTTGTTCATGAAAATTCACTGATGTAATATGTATTTCAATATCAGATGCACTGTGACAGATAAATACCTTCAAAAAGAGGATTATTCTTTCTTGTGATGAGACCAAAATATTTAGGTGTTTAAATAATATGCTAGCATGATTTTTTTTTAGTTCTTAGGGCAAAGTGTTATAGGCAGTCAAATTATCTGTCATCTCCACAGTTTTCATCCAGGGGCTAAGTCATCCACTTTCAGAGTTTTTTTTTTTTTTTTTCCTATTTAATTTCAAAACTAAGTTCTATTGATTGATGTGGATTTTAGCTTTCACATTTTTCTGTAATTTTTTATGACAGCAGGTGGCCTCGAGCCCTTAAGACAAACTGATTCATCACCAGAAGCATCCACTGGTATAACACAGGATCCTTGCTTTTTGTGAACAATACCTTCAAATTGTCCAGAGAAGCCACATGCACACAGAACATAAAACAAAAGAGTGGTTCTGACAACTGGTACTACTGAAAGAAAGGTCACTTAAGACTTAATTGATAGAACACTCCAGAGATATGGTGTGACTTCTAGACCATTTGAGTTATTTTAGTATTTGATATCACTAAATATTCTGCATCATTATTTTCTCACTTGTTTAATTTTCTTAGGCCTTTAAAGACCCTCAGACATATTTGACAAAAAGTCCAGTCCTTTAGCACATTCTTTTTTCCTGTGGCCTGAGCAGCAAAAGCCATTTGTTTTTGAAATACCAGGCAACTGTCACATATCCTGGGTCAAGGGAAAGTGCATGCCTTGTTATTTCCATTCTTATTTGGATCTAACAATGCAAGGCAAAATAATTTTGCATTCCTGACTCCTTCATCAGGAAAATGACATAAGAATCTGCAGAACAAACATAGCATGAGGCATTTAGGAGTGCTGTATTTTACACACTATATTTAAATGCTGCAGGAATAAGAATAGAGTCTTAAAAATACATCCGGTCAGGACTTGCTTCCTCCATTCTCCATTCTTTAAATGCAAACGCATGCATATTGACAGCTCTCAGAAAAATAGCCCTAATGAGAATGTCTCCCTTTCCCAAGGGGTGCCCTCTGCCACGATCTATTTATGGAATAATAGCGGGCTCCCTACTTCATTCTCACATTGTACGTTTAAAAGAGCAATTTCCATTTTTGAAGTATTGCTAAAAGGAAAGAAGTCATCTTTTATCACAGTCAGGAAAGGTCAGCAAGTCAGTAATCCTCCGTTCACTTACTGACAGAAATATCCTCTTTCCTTCCACAGCAGACCAGAAAAGTGATTTATTTGAGATTGGCATTAATACATAAAATGGCCAGTGCACCTAGCTATGCCTGGGCAATCCCTTACATGGTCCAGAGGCAAAGTTCTTTTATTACTTGCTAAGGCTGTGAATTGAATCTGTTGGAGCAAGTATTGTAGATAGGAGTCCCAATCCCCTCCCAAGCACTCTTCCATAATATCTAATTCTGACAAAGCTGAAATATTTTCATAATGAAGACCAACAAAGAAGCTTTCTTTGATTCTGTGCCCAGATGTTTACTTTTACTTTGCATTCAGGTGCACACAGACACACACACATACACACACAGACACATGGACACACACACACACACACACACCCTATTTATGCAAGTTTTGTTTGTTTCTTGCTAAACTCATGTTGTTTTTCAGCCCTCCAAACTAAGTTTTATTGCATCTTTAATATGGGCCCAAAATGTACAAGGCAATGGGACATTATAAAGGTATAATTTGAGACTTCATGGGTCTTATAATTCAAGTAGGGAACACAAAGTGTGCACATAGAAACAATAATTCTGCCTCACATGGTGATATGATTTACAGTTCTCAAAGTAAGTTCACTAATTTTAATTGCAACCTAATATTTTACTAACAATATAGAGTATGTAGCAAGATTTTGACCAAAATTAAAATGTGGTTAAACAGAATGATACATGGAAGAATCAGTCTGGGTTTTTCTGTGCACTTGTAGACTAAATATTTTCTTTTGGAAAAAAGAAAATCTCTACCTGTATAATCTAAAATACCAGGGATTGTAAGAATTTATGTACTTTAATAAGAAAGGAAAAAACACAACCAAGTTTGGGTGGAGGCATGGTCTAACAGGAGTCCTTTGAATAAAACTGGGTCACCAAAGGCTATATTAGTTTCAGTTTAAAACTAGGCTACTCAATACAGTGGCCACAGAGAAAAGAACAGCAAGGGAAGCTTAATATCTCAATCTTGGCACTGGGTGGAGAATTTGAACAACTAGTTGGTACTCATGCAAGTTTGAGGTCTGAATTCACAATTCCAGTGTGGTCCAAAGAACTTCAAGCAGAGAATTTAATTTAAAATGGTCTCAGGTGGGTAGTGCCGGAAGTTGGCTGGCAAAAGTAAGTGAAAATTCTCTCTGGAAGACCCTAACTTTGATCCAGGCTGACAAAGATTGAGGATGCAGTTGATTATAAGATGGACCTTGATTTCACAGGTGTGAAAAAATATGTTTTAGGATTAAGGAAATATGGTTATTACTTATTTGTGATTAAAAGACTTTCACTTCGGAATTAGCTCTTAGTTATGATTAAAATATCTGAGATTTAAGAAGAGTTACTTGTCATATGTCATAGTCATTATTTTTCAGTTTCTTTAATTTTTGGAGACTTATCTATATATCTTCTGAAATATGTTTCCAGCCTAGCAATTCCAGGCTAATATGTCACTTATTTACAAAATAATAATGGTGACAAATATTAGAGAAGACTTTAAGCAGTTTATTTGAAAGATCTGCTCTATAAAAAAGCACCCATTTAAAAAAGTATGATGCTTAATGGCAGCTTAGGCTAAAGGAATGGATATGAACCAGAAGATGATCTTATAGGGGTACTTCCAAACATGACATTCTAATTATAATTGCTTGTTTGTTTGCTTAATCTTTTTTATTGTCAAATAAAATACACAGAAAAATGTACAAGTACGTATGTAGAGCTCAGTAATTTATCACAGAGAGAACAACCATATAATCATAACCAAGATCAAAAAACAGAATTGCCAGCATTTCAGAGATCTTTCATGCTCCTCTCTTCACTGTCCCGAGTTCCTACACCCTAGAGACAATCATTTCTTGTGCCCTTTTTTTTAAAGTAGCTTGACCACCTAACAACTCATTCCTATATAGTTTTATTTAGTCTGATTTTTGAACTCAGGAAAGTGAACTTATGCAGTATTTGCTTTGTTTCTGTCTTATTTTGCTCAACACTGTGTTCTTGATATTTGTTCAAATTGTTGCATGTAAGCTGTACTTTGTTCAACTCATTGCTGTATAATATTCCATTATATGAAGATGCCACAATTTATTTATCCATTATACATAAATGGATATATAGCTGGACATATAGTTTGCTCTCAGTTTGGACTATTACAAATATTTTGGTATGATTATTCTTGTACAGGCCTCTTGATAAAACTGTGCACATAATTCTGTTGTGTATTTATAACTTGGAACATAATTGATGGGTTATAGGGAATTCACATGTTCAACTTAATAAGTACTTCCAAGCAGTTTTCCAAAGCAGTGGTATCAATTTCCATGCCCAGATGCCACATAATAGAATGCCAATTTTTTTTTCAGATTTTTTTTTTAGTCATCTGGCCTGTAGAAAACTTCTTCAATGACTTTTAAGAATACATAAAAATTTGCAAATAGCACTGTAGGATTATGGTGTCAGGATTCAAAACTATTGACAGGCTAGGACAATGAAGCAGTGACAATAAGGTAAAATTAAGCAGGAACTATACAAAGCCACATCTTCTGAGCAAGCACAATATAAAGAGACTAAGTATTACAGAATTTTACATGAAAAAGGTGGTGGGATCTTATGAAGGTGTAGTTGTCAGGAAAAAATAAGTGCTATCCAAATCTACATCAAGCGCAATCGGTTTTCTCTTAGCAGAATTGTGTATGTCCTAACAAGGAGTCATCATTTTTCTCCCTAGATGTTTGTTAGTTAATGAATAAGTGAATAAATGAATGACTGAATGGTTTGTTTTCAAAGCTGAATACTAGAGAAAGTAAAGACACTCAAGAGCAAAACTCTTCTGAGTGTTCTTTCTCTTTTCCCTCTAAATTTCCTTTTTATTCAAAGAAGGACCAAGAAAATTAGATGATAATCATCAAAGGAGAAGCAAATGATTAAAATAAGAGCCAGTTAAATCAAACCTAGGATTTTGGGGAGATATTTATGAAACAACAGGTTTTGTATAAATCATTTAAGTCTTAGTTATGCTTTCCAAAGCAGAACTCTTTTCCTATTGCTTAATCCATTTCTTTGGGGTTTCTTTTAATTTTTCTTCTCTTTTCTTCTATTAAGTTCATTTTTTTCTTTTTCTTTTTTTTAAAGTGTCATCTCTGTGTTTTATAAAAAGAGGAATACTGCAGACAAAAGCCATCCAAATCAAGAAGTCCCTCTTTGGGTCATGCCTTACTCAGCTTAGGTGCACACTTCTATGCAGAGTCCTGTTTCCCTTCAGTTCTCCCCATTATTCATTTCACCCAGTGCAGCATCTAGTTTTATTTTATTTTTGAAGAAAATAATAACTTTGGGGGGTTCAATATATGTAAAAATGAAAAATTAATGGAATTTTAAAAATTCATGCCCATAGAAAATATTCCATGTAAATAAAGTCACACCTCATGAACTTAATGCCTATTAACATCTCCAGACTTTTCTTTTTTATGTTTATTTCAATTTCTAGGCATAATCATCTTCTTGTTTTGCACCATTTATACTTGCATGCATCCTCGAAGCTGAGGAATAAATGCCCTGTTTCATTGCTATTTTCCTAGGTTTTTTGGTTCAGTGGTCTGATGTGTATAATGCTTCATAAAATTAAGAAATATCTTATTAATGCCTTCATTTCCCCTTCAGGTTTTTTGTCTGTGTGATCTATGCTACAGATTACATTTACTGTAAACTTAATCTATTATTAATGACACTTGCCACGAAAACGGTGGCTTTATTTTTCTGTTTACTTGGTAGTTGCCTAGCAAATAGCTATCAGGTCTATCACTGATTCAGAAAGAAGGTGGCATGTTAAATTTCACCATTTATCTGTTTTTCCTATGTAACTGGCGTATCAAAGAACAGTGCATTTAAAATCAGCTAGTGCTTGCCTGGGGTTTTTAAAATTTTTTTATGAGACAAAGGAAAACTTAGCTGGAATTTTACAGCATCTTTTGCAGTTTCATAATAATGACTTATATTTTTAGTGTGCTTTAACACTGACAAAGCACTTTCAAAAAATAATCTCATTTCATCTTTACAAGAACAAAGCTGTTCTGTGTACTGGTTGGAATATGTCCTCTGGAGTGAGGCTCCCTAATTTCAAACCCTTCTTCTGTCATTTACTGTCTGTTAATATGACCCAAGACAGTTTACTGAACTTTTCTCTGGGTCACAGTGTCTTCTTTTGTTCAATGAGATGATAATGGTGCCTATAGTCTAGACTAGAATAACTGGGTGACCTTGACTCTGTTCTAGATATGTCTCATTCTCCAGGAGTCTGTCCTGGACATGTTCTCACGGCATAAGAGGGTAGCCCTGTTGCTAAAGTTAATTGCAAGCCTCTGTTTGCTCACCCATGCTGACATCCCACTGGCAAAATAAGTAAAGTTGTTGGACCCAGACTCAAGAGACAGGGAAGGTCAGCCCACTTGTGATGGGAGGACACTAAAGATGTATATTACAAAGGGCACAAATACAGGGAAGGGCAAAAAATTGAAGCCATCATTATAATCTACTATAACATGTAAAACATAGCAAAGAGCATATAAGACAGAGGATTCAATAAATGTGAAGCTATTACTATTAAGTTGATCTAAATGCAATTATCATTTTTGTAGATAAAAATGATCAATATCAGCAATTTTATATGATTCAACCTCAAATTACTATGACAACATCCTGTAAAAGGGAATTATCATCTATAATTTTCAGTGGAAGAAACTGAAGCCTAATTAATTTTCAAAGTTAATCAGCTAGTAAATTTTAGCTTTTTATTTCAATGTAGTCTTCTGAATTTAGTTGTCTTCTTTTATATTACAGCTGCATTTTGAGATGCTTGGTGATAGATAAATAATTCTGTGACATGACTTTATATATAACACAGAGACATAATTTCCCAACTCTTTATCCTCATAAACCTCATGCACTGCCAGTGAGTACTGATATCTGAAACACCTGGTCTTCTGCCAACAATAACCCTGGAGCAGTCCATCTCCTGGTTACTAGCTCCTAGAAATAGAAATGAAGCTGGTAGTAGCTAAATGCTATATTAGTACTCTCAGAAAAGCCATCTCAAAAGCACTTTAGAATTTCTGAGTTATAGCAAAATACATTATTTCATGCTCATCTTGCTTGTATTTTCCTAAACACAGTGGCCATGGTATTTTTTCACATATATTTTGTATTTATATATCATTATATTTGAGCCAGTTAAACAGATATATTATGTACAAATATACATTTGGGTTATTTTTACATATGTGCCTATTACATATTTAACACTAAACTGTGCATCACAATGTTTCTAGAGATGTTCCATGTATTGTCTTTCAGATGGCCTCTACTCAATCTATTGACTAGATTAGTAAATAGTCATATGGTTACAATACAACTGATTTCCCTATGTGTGTTCAGATGAGTCAGTTAAATGAACATCAAAATGAAATTATTTCTCCAATTACAAATAATGTTTCATATAGCTCAGAAGGTGAGAATATTTACAAAGAGAAATAAACTATTGAAGCTGCTCATTATCATATATTGCTGCTAAATTAAGTCTCCTTACCTGTTAGCTAGTATCTTATTTACAGTAGACCCAATTTCATCCCCCCTACCTATTTCCACTAAGGTCAGGAGTATCAAAGGACTCTTTGTTCTCTGAAAAACTGATCATTTTGAGACTGCAGAACTCTGTTACTTAATGCTTTTGAAATTGAATGATTGCATTTTGTTGGTGCTGTCAAATCAGGAAGGACATACGTTTATTAGTAATGCAAAAAGCCATAGCACCTTATCAACACCAGCAACACCCTAAGGACTAGCATTTCTTAAGCATCCTGTTTCTGCTCTGAACCTGAAAGCTGTGTGTACATGGAACACTTGCTGTATGCCATCTAAAGGAAGTGTGAGGAGAAGGGGACATGACACCAGAGTCCTGAGTTGATTCCTATTTCTGTCATGTACTAGTTGGATGACTTTGGGAAAGATATTTAAGTTCAGTGTCCTTGTCTTTAATATTTGTATAAGCCCTAACACACTATTACTTGTCATCACATGAGATCTGTGTACAGTGAAACTCTGCAGAGTTGTTGCTTAAGCTCTGATTTGCAGAAAGAATCCAGAGAACCATCTGAGAGATATCTGCTTATATATCTAGTGAAACAAAAAATGAAAAATAGCCCACACAGCCTCTAAAGCTGAGGAAGTTACCAATCACATCTCCCAATTATAGTACTTTATTTTAGGGTTTTCCTTTTTTTGCATATTATAATTGCCACAGATTATTCTGAGTCGAGAGTATAGACCTCATTAGTTTTCAAACTTTTTTTTGCTGTGATAAAGTAAGAAATTCATTTTAATTTAGCTTATTATACACATGCTGCACAGATACACACACACCTGAAAGAAAAGTTTCGTGAACTGTTGTTACCTCTTTTGCTGTCTAATATTTTCTACTCTGCTTTGTTCTATTGTAATTTATTTTATTTTTAAAAAAGTTTGATCAGTATCCCAGCAATAATGTGTCACAACATACGTTTTAAAATACTCTGAAGTAAAACAGATCTGAATTTAAATCTCAAATCATCCACTTACTAGCATAGTGACTGTGAACAAATTAAAATCTCAGTTTCCTCATAAGTAAAATGGGAATTATAATAGAAGTAAACCTTATTTCATAGAGACATAGTGAGGATTCTATCAGATAATTAATAAGCACAAAGTACAGCAGATGCTCATTATTGGGGGGTTTCAAATCACTATCTTTAGTTGCATTAGAGAGAAAGTTTGAAAAACATATTGACTGTACTCTATCAAATTCAGAAAAGTTAGATAACAATATGGACAATCCAGATTCTTAAATTTATTTCTCCCTCGACTATTTCATGTAGAGAGAAATAAAAGATTATTTTAGGATGTTTAATATCTATGAAAAAACAAACTTAATGTCCAAACACCACTGACCTAGTTTTGTGAGAAAGGCCATGAACGCTTTGGAAGCATCATTCTGGAATTTGACAAGTGCCTGACTGCACAAAGCCATTCAGGGCACTGGCCTGGTATAATTTAACTCTGTTCCCGAAAGCTCTAAATCCAGGCCAACATTTGTAAACACCAATGCACAATTGATTGCAAAGTCACCTTGTTTGTTCTCTTTTTTCCCTACTCACCCTACTTCATTTCCCTATCATGACTCAAAGTTTAAATTTACCTGAACCTTCCAAGTATGTCTAAGAAAATTGTATCATTGTTAGTCCCTTACTTCCCTTTGGGCTTAGGATACTTGGCCAAAATCAAATCTCATATTTCAAACCAGACCTCCTTTTGTTTACTACTAGTGTGAGGAGCAGAAATTTAGCTTAATTTAATTTGTATTCTCTCCCTAATTTAGTAATGCAAATTATTATCTTTTGCACTGTAGAGGCTACAATGCACAATGCAACTGGGACCCTGTTGGCTAGCAACCCAGATAAGTGAATTGTGGAGATGTTTACAGGGAGGAAAATAACATGCTTACTTAAAATGTATTTCTTTTTGATGTTAAGAAAATTTCTTTTCAAATTGCAATCTACAGGTGTTTTTGCTAAAAGACCTTTTCAGTCATTACTGCTTTTCTTCCCCTCCATCCTATTTTGCCATATGCCTAGTTAATACTGTTGACAATGGGTTTCAAAACATTCTGCTGGTATGTTATATTTCTATGTCCTGTGGCTTGCTTATCATGTCCTCTTAATATCATCTGAAACATAGTGTGTTTTTATGAGGAAACTTGATGATTACCTAATTGCAGTGTTTCTGTTTTCACGGGATATGCTGCTGAATAGAAATGAGAGGAATATGGTCTCCTAAATAAAACTCCCCAGCTAAGGTAGATATCTGGTTTTCATAACTCACTCATCAGGTGAATCTAAGCCCCCCCAAATCCTCCTTGTGAATGGAAATATTTCATGTCTAGTCTCTGATGGAAGGTGAAGTTTATTTCATCTAACCTATTTTGGTCACTTTTCCACTAAGGAATCTTTAAAAAAATATTTTTGTGACCTATAAATGTTCAGGCAGTCTTAAAAATGGAATAACCTTAAATTAGCAGGAAATCTCATTAATAAAATCATTTACATGCTCTGTGTTTAATTGCAAGCCCTTTGAAAAAAAATGTCGCTGTAGAATGAGACACACTCAGAGATTTTAATGATATAGACTTTAGGCTTTGATATCTTTATAAATTTAAACTCAGAAATAACCAGGAAAGTTTAATCATCCATAGTGTCTTCATTATGCACAGGCAATGTGTATTTTTTTATTATTTTATTACATCTTTATACCTTTATAAAATGTATCTAGTTCCAGGGTCTCTGAGTCAATGGTAATGACCTGCCTTTGCTTAGGTCCACGGCATATTTTATCAGGTAAACTTTGGGGTCTGTCATTTCAATGAGACTGCATATGTGCTATTGGTATGTATGTGTAATCTTAGGATACGCCCAGTTTGTCCAAATACAAGGACAACAATCACATTGGGAATAAGGACTAGAAGTTAGACCAAAGGTTCTAACAACAACAAAAAAGCCCTAAATGAATGAAAGGGATAAGACCAGAGTCATGGATTCTAGGCTTATTTAAGACTGTGGGTTCAATGTTTCTAGGTCTTCCCATTTTCTATAAAAAGTCAGAAACACAGATTTCTAAATTGAAAATGTTGGCTGCTATTTTAAAAAATCACTTAAACATTAATTTATAATAACTTTTAGTTTTCACCTTAGAGTCCTCATTCCTCCAAATTTTTAAGGTATAATTTACATAAGTTATACATATTTAAAGTATATAATTTAATAAATTTTGATAAATGTATATACTCACGTAACCTTTACCCCAAACAAGTTATAGAATGTTTCCATTACCCCCCAAAAATTCCCTTTTTCTCCGCTTCAGTCAATTTCCCTGCCCCAGAGGGAACGACTGATTTCACTCACCAGAACTTAATTTGGTCTTTTCAAGAATTTAATAAAAATGGAATGACACAGCCAATTTGGATTTTGCTTCTTTATAATAAATTTGCTCAGTATAATATTTTTGAAATTCATCCATGTTGTTACATTCATCAGCAGTTTGCTACTTTGAATTGCTTAGTAGTATTGATATTATATTCAATTCATTTTAAAGCATGATGTGGACTAATTTTTAAGATAAACTTGGCCTGCAGGAAAACAGTTGGTTGTTTCTGGATTGAAGAGAAGATAGTGGGTGAAGGCAAAGAATCTTAAATGCAGAAAAGATGGGAGAATGATCATTGTGCTCTGGAGAGTGTTAAAACAATGTAAAATAGTGCAAATAGAAGAACTGGAAGGCAGAAGAAAGCAAAGGAATTTTTCAGTAGGACTTTCAAGGGTTTTAAGAATTTGGGTGTAAGAGGGACATAAATGTGACTAAAGGTGTGAAGAAAACAGCTAATGAATGAATCCATGATTTGAAGGTTGAATTAAAAAACAAGTAATGTGGCTTTTGATACATAAAGTTATTTAAATGCAAATGTTTGAAATGTTTTTAAAATAAAAGGGCACAGCACACTTTTTGTTGTACTTAAATGACATATTTCTCCCCTGTCCTATTTTCTTTTCATTTATTTCTCCTATATCCTATTTCTTTCTCTCTTTTTTCTACTACCTCACTGATTTTCAATAAATTTTTTATTTTAGAATAGGTTTAGATTTATAAAAATCATTGCAGAGATAGCACTTTCCATGCATCACATACTATTTCCCCTATTATTAAAATATTACATTAGTATAGAACATTTATTATAATTAATGAGCTAATATTGATACATGATTATTAACTAACATCTGTACTTTATTAATATTTCCTCAGACTTTTGCTAATGTCCTTTTTCTGTTCCAGGAGCTCATTCAGGATACCATGTTACATTTAGTCATCATGTTTCCTTAGGCTCCTCATGTCTGTTACAATTTCTCATATTTTCCTTGTTTTCAATGATCTTGACTGTGTGAGGAGTACTGATCAGGTATTTTGTAGAATTTCCCTCATTTGGGGTTTATCTTATGTTTTTCTCATGACAGGGCTAGGGCTATGTATTTTTGGAAGGATGGCCACAGAGGTAAAGTGTCACTCTCATCACATTATATCCAGGGTACATACTATCAACATGACTTGTCACTGTTGAGGTTAATCTTGCACACCTGGCTGAGCTAGTGTTTGTCAGGTTTTTCCATTGTAAAGTCCAAGGAGAAACTGGGAGATAGGCTTTTTTGCTTACTCCCTCTGTACTAGACCCAGGTGTATAGCTGTGGGAAGGGGTGCTCCTGCACCTATTAATGTTTTTGTCTGCTACAGTTCCGCACGAGTCATGAATGCAAGCCCCATTGGCTATCAGAGATAGGTGATCCAGGGGCCTGTCTCTTGAGCAGAAGCCACAAAAGCTGCTGTACCAGATGTGTGTACAAGCTCCTTTCAGGGGGATATTGGTGATTTGTTGTCAGCACAAGTGATAAGGCAAAGGTGGTGTCTCTGGCCTTCCTGTTCAACAGGGAGGATTGTAGTCAGCCCCTAGATATGTGCTAAATTATAAGCCTGATCCTCAGGGGGCAATTTTTAAAGTATGCAAATAGGTCTCTTTCAGGGAAAGACTGGGAAATGTGATTTTTTTTTTGCCTGCTCCCTCTGTGCTGAGCCCTGGGAAACAGCAATGGCAAGTTCACAGAAGCCTGTCAAGAAATGTTTCTTTTTGACTATAGTCTTCCGGGTCTCACAGATGCAAGCCCTACACGTTTTCAGGGTTAGGTGTTTTGGGGGCCTGTTCCACATGCGGGAGTCTTAAAAGTGGGGGCATTAGGTGTGGGATCCAAACCCTTCACTCCTCAGGGAGAAGCTGGGAGTTGGAAGATCCCTCCAGATTGTATGGTTCTGTGCCAGGGGTGGGTTTATTGTGCGAGAGTGTCTCAGCCTTTCCTATACACTTCAATGTGGGTGATGTGGGTATTTTCTCATTTACCCAGTGTGTAGGAGTTGTTCAGCTAGTTTCCAGATCTCTTGCAGAGAGAATTGCTCCGTGTGTAGCTATAGATTGGTATGTCTGATGTCCATGGGAGGAGGTGAGTTCAGGAGCCTCCTACGTCACCATCCTGTACTGTACTGGAATGCTTCTTATGGCTTTAATAATAGTCTTGATATTCTGCTACATGGATCATAAAGATTGTGCTTTTTTTCTTCAGGATTTTGTTTCTTTCCCATCTTTTATTCTTCTGTACATCTCACAGTAGTCTAAATCCTTTCCTATTTAGCATTGACTGATTTTCATTTTCCTGACTTGGAAGGTTAAGTTCACATTGTAAAATTATCTCTGTATTGATGATACTTTAAGCACAGGTTATATTTTCCTACTTCTCACATTTAAGAGAAAAAAATCTCCATCCTGGTTTTTTTTTTTTTTTTTTGCGGTACGCGGGCCTCTGTTGTGGCCTCTCCCGTTGTGGAGCACAGGCTCCGGACGCGCAGGCTCAGTGGCCATGGCTCACGGGCCCAGCCGCTCCACGGCATGCGGTATCTTCCCGGACCGGGGCACGAACCCGTGTCCCCTGCATTGGCAGGCAGACTCTCAACCACTGTGCCACCAGTGAAGCCCTCCATTCTGTTTTTCATCAGTATCTCATGCTCTGCAGTGAAACTGAATCATAATTCCCCAACAGTACAGAAAACTTCAATAAGGCCACTGCCATCTATGACCATTCAAAAATCAGAGAGCAGATAAAATAGAAATTACTTCTTGAATCTCAACATTCTAAAATTGCTACATTTCAGTCCAACCCTCTTCAATCCACAGTTGTGTTTCTTGTGTGAAATTTTAATATTTGAGGCTTTTTCTTTGTCTTGAAGTTTTCCATAATTTAGAGGATTTTAGAGTCTCTCAGCTACCAAAAATGCTATCTCCCGATATTCCTGGAGATGGTTTGGTAAACCACTTCAGAATTAGATTACAGCATATGAAACAAAACATATCCACTTATTTTCTGTTGCTTGTGATGTAGACAAGATCCATGAACTATGCATATCCTATTTTAGCCTGAAACTCAGTGTAATAACAACGTATTTTACTGTGAATCAAGGACTAAGTACAGATAATGAGATGCTTCCACGTTGCTTAGAAAAAAAAATTTTTTTGGTAAAAAAACTAAATTAAAGTTTCCTAAACAATAAGGAAATGTATATGCTCGCATACCAGGAAGACTAGAGGTTAGTGCAGGGTCAAGTACAGAGACATCAGTGATTTAATGATTCAATAAAATATCCATCTCTCTAGTTTGTTCTCCTTAACAACAGCTTCTTTTCAAGAGAATGCCAATGGCAACCAGGGGTACTTATTGTTCACTAAAACAAAAGAGAGTAACTTCTCCTCAAAACATGGAATAAAATTTATTCTGATAATTCCAACTTAGGTCACATGGCCTATATGGAGCAAGAAGAATAACCAAGAGAAATTCTTTGCTCTTATTCCACTGGCAAAAAGGAACTCCTTCTGGAGCTAGAAATGGAGTAGGTACCTAAACAAAACTGAGGTTCTGTTAGGAAAGAGAAAGTGTGGCTTCAGCTGTTTTCCATTCTGTTTTATTTTCTATTCTAATATCTTCAAGGGAGTTCTCTGGTGGTCCAGTGGTTATGACTTGGTGCTTTCACTGCCGTGGCCCGGGTTCAATCCCTGGTCAGGGAACTGAGATTCCAGAAGCTGCGTGGTGCAGCCAAAATAAAAAATATAATAATAATAAAAAATAATATCTTCAAGATTTTATTTACAACACATGGGCATTTAATAGTAGTTCATGCCATTCAACATGTGAAAAGGCGAGTACTAAAAATGCATTGGAGTCCAAGTACAAAGTGGTTCATAAAATGCAGGCACTGATTTTTTATACTGAAGAAATTATTCATATCTTTCAGAAATAAAAATCTTTCCAAATTGTTTATTTTAATTGGATTTGTTTCCTGGCTGCAGAAATAAAAACTCCTTTTAAATTTGTGCAATGTGCCTTCAAACACTAGAGATATGCTGAGTCACTGATAAATAATTCACTTACCCTGGAAACAGATGAACCAATTTCTGAAAGCTGCAGACATCTAAGTTTCCCCATACCTTTCCTTGTTGAGATTAGCTAGAACAGATGAATGATGGCATTCTAATCAGGACAAAAAATGGTATCCCCTTTAAATTTTCAGCAACCTGCCATGCTGAATTACTGATGTCATGCCTAGTCATATTATTTGTGTCAACATCCTCTGATCTGCTGTATCTAAGTACTGCAAATCGTTGTGAGTACTTGGTATTTCCTCCAGAAACAGTCACATTTGCAAATTATCACATCTTCTTCAGGACATGTTAAATGGAGAGGCGTGGGATAATTCTCCAAGCAAGTTTTCTTAGGTCCCTGACCAGGGATTGAACCTGGGCCATAGCAGTGAGAGTGCCCTGTCCTAACCACTGGAACGCCAGGGAATTCCCTCTGCAAGTAATTTAAAAATAAGTTTGAATTCATTTTACCCAAACCACTAACATAGTTCAAGGATTTTTCTCTGATTTTTATCCAGCACTGCAGATTACAAGGTATCTTAGGGAGCATTTATTCAATAACCTGCATGGTCTATTCTCCAATATCCCTGATTAAAATAAATTGAAGAATCTTCCCCCCCACAAAACAATAACTTAGATTCACAGGAATAATAGTAGTTATATGGTTTATGTACAATTATTTAAAAGCTAACGTTGACTGTGGAATCAATAAATGTTCTTTGGTGACCTTGGATAACTTTTTTTTTTTTTTTCTTGCGTTATGCGGGCCTCTCACTGTTGTGGCCTCTCCCATTTGCGGAGCACAGGCTCCGGACGCGCAGGCCCAGCGGCCATGGCTCACGGGCCCAGCCGCTCCGCGGCATGTGGGATCCTCCCGAAACGGGGCACGAACCCGCGTCTCCTGCATCGGCAGGCGGACTCTCAAGCACTGCGCCACCAGGGAAGCCCCCAATAACTTTTAACAATAGAGCAACAGAACAGAAGGTTGTTTTCACTGAGATTTCACAAGTACAAGTCATAAAATATTTGTGGGTCAAACAAACTAATCAGAGAAGGAAAAACAATATTGCATGCTGAGCAAACTTCCCCTTGTATTATTCAATTTATATATCTTTTCTCAAAGAATTAACTTGTAACTTTTTTAACTACTGAAGTTAAATTTACATACAGTGAAATAAACATTATTCTAAGTGTACAATTCAATGATATTTGATTGTATACGTGCACATTCACATGTAATATAAGCACGTGTAATCTGTAGCCACTCAAGATAAAATCAAAAGATGCTGGTGTTTCCTTATTCCAATCATATCTCACCCCCAGATAAGCAATCACTGTTCTGATTTCTGTCACCATGGGTTAAATTTGTATATTCTAGAACTTCATCTAAATGGAATCATAAAACAGGTAGTGTTTTGTGTCTGTCATCTTTTAGTCAACATTATGTATATGAGATTCATACATGTTGGTGTGTGTTTTAACAGTTCATTTTCTATTGGTAAATAGTATTTCATTACATGAATATGCCACAGTTTACTATCTTGTTGGTAGACTTTTTGGTTATTTCCAGATTTTTCTCATTATGAATAAAAACTACTACAAACATTCTCATACAAGTCTTTGGACAAAAATTTTTATTTAAGTAAATACCAAAGAGTGAAATCACTGGATCATAATGGTGGTGTATATTTAACTGTTGAGGAAATTGCCAACCAGTTTTCCAAAGTGGTGGTATCACTGTGGTTTTAATTTTCATTTCCCTGATCCCTAATGACATTGAGAATCTTTACATGTACTTATTGACTATTCACTTATCTTCTTTCATGTAGTATGTGTTCAAGTATTTTGTCCATTTTTTATTAGTTATTCTTTTTTTAATTTTTATTTTATATTGGTGTATAGTTGATTAACAATGTTGTGTTATTTTCAGGTGTACAGCAAAGTGATTCACATATACATATATGTATCTATTCTTTTTCAAATTCTTTTCCCATTTAGGTTATTACAGAATATTGAGCAGAGTTCTCTGTGCTATACAGTATGTCCTTGTTGGTTATCTATTTTAAATATAGCAGTGTGTACATGTCATTCTTGAGAGATCTTTATATATTCTAGACACAAGTCATTTGTCAGGTATGTGTGTTGTTAATATTTTCAACCTCTTTGTGGAATGAATTTTTATTTCCATAAAGACAATTATTGAAAAACAGAATTTTTTAAAAATTTGAAGTCTACTATATCATTTTTCTTTAAGTTCAATGTTTTCTTTTGTGGCTGCTCTAAGAAATATTTGCTCACTCCATGTTTACAAGGATTCTGTAATGCTTCCTTTTAAAAACTTTTATAGCTTTAACTTTAACATTTAGATCTTAATCCATCTCAAATTAATTTTTGTGTACCATGTAAGGAAGGAGTCAGGTTATTTTTTTCCATGTTTATTAAGTTTATCCAGCCCAGTTTGTTGAATATATTTTCCTTTCTCCTTTGAATTGCATTGAGTTCTTTCCTGAAAATCAATTGGCTGTATGTGTGTGAGTCTTTTTCTGGATGATGTATTCTGTTCATTTGAGGTATTTGTCTATTTATAATGCCATAATATCTCAATTACTGTAGCATAGAAAACCTTGAAATTAGGTAGTCTAAGGCATTTAAATAGAAAGTTAGTCACTGATTTTAAATCTTACTTATTTATAAAATAAGCATGCAAAGGTATAAATTTCCCTCTAAGTATTGCTTTAGTAGCATCCCACAAACTTTGACATGTTATGTTTTCATTAGAATTCAGTGTGGTATATTTTCTAATTTCCTTTGTGATGTATTCTTTGACCGATGGGTTATTTCAAAGAGTGCTGATTAATTTCCAAAGTTTGGGGCATCTTCTAAATATTTTACTATTATTAATTTCTAATTTAATTGTTATGTTCAAAGAATATTCCCTGTGAGTGTTTGTTTAATCTTTTCAGATTTATTGGTACATATTTAGTGCCCAGCATATGGGCTATCCTGATGGAAATTTCACGTGCATATGAATAGTGCGTTCAGTAGTTATTAAGGTGATATAGAAACGTCAATCAGGTTGAGTTGGTTGATAATGTTGATTAAATATTCTGCAGCCTTATGATTTTTTGGTTCACTTGTTTTATCAATTACTGAGAGAGCGGTAATGAAATCACCAGCTATGACTCTGGCTTTTTGTGTTTCTTATTTTAGTTCTGTTAGTTTTTACTTCATCTCTTTTGTAGCTCTGTTACTTGGTGTGTTCACTTTTAGGATTGTGAGGTCTTCCTAGTGAAATGACAGTTTTTTTGGTTTTGTTTTTTTTTTTAACATCTTTATTGGAGTATAATTGCTTTACAATGGTGTGTTAGTTTCTGCTTTATAACAAAGTGAATCAGTTATACATATACATATGTTCCCATATCTCTTCCCTCTTGCATCTCCCTCCCTCCCACCCTCCCTATCCCACCCCTCTAGGTGGTCACAAAGCACCGAGCTGATCTCCCTGTGTTATGCAGCTGCTTCCCACTAGCTATCTATTTTACATTTGGTAGTATATATATGTCCATGCTACTCTCTCACTTTGTCACAGCTTACCCTTCCCCCTCCCCATATCTTCAAGTCCATTCTCTAGTAGGTCAGTGGAAATGACAGTTTTTGCTGTGGTTTAACTTAAGTCTATCTTCTACGCTATTTGTTTTCTATATAATTTCTTTTTGTGTATGTGATTTTTATTTTTTTAATTTTTTATTTTTTATTGGAATATAGTTGATTTATAAGCTATTTGTTTTCTATTTGCCTCATACATTGTTTCTTTTGTCCTCATTTACTGCTTTTTTGTGTGTTACCTGAATATTTTCAGTCTTTTATTTTACAATCTCTATTGGATTTTAATTGATACCTGTTTGTCCTACTTTTTCTTGGGATAATAATATGTATCCCTAATTTACCACAGTCTTCTTAGAATTAATATTATACCACTGACTGTAAAATTCAAAACATTTAAAAGAGTATAATTCTATTTTCCCTCCTGTACCTTGTGCTATTTTGTCAAACAGTTAGCTTCCACTGTATGTTAAACATCCCCCAGTAAAATATTATTTATACTATAAAATTTTTTCTCTTAAAGAAATATAGAAACAAAAAGAAAGAAAATGACCGTCTTTATATTCACCCACATATTTACAATTTCCATTACTTTTCATTTTTTTGCTGTAGATTTGAGTTTTGCTCTAATATCATTTCTCTTTAGCCAAAAGAACTTTCGTTATCATCTTTGAGAAGTCAGGTGTGCTGGTAACAAATTCCCTAAGTTTTTGTTTATCTCAACATGGCTATTATACCCTATAATTTTTCACTTTTTAATAAATTTTAAATTACATACAGTAAAGTTTATCTTTTTTAATGTAAATTTCTGCTAGCTTTGACAAACTCATACAGTCAAATATCTCCTTAGCCAAGCTATAGAACACTGCCATTACCCAAACATATTTTCATGTAACCCTTTAAAGTTAACCCAGCTTCCTACTACCAGCCACTAGCAACCACTGATCTATATTCTGTCCTTATAGTTTTGCCTTTTCCAGAAGACCAAGAAATAAAATCATGCTCTATGTAGCCCTTTGAGTCTAGCTTCTTTCACATAGCATAATACTTTTGAGATATATCCAAATCACTGTATACATTAATAATTCATTCTTAAGAAAAGAATTGAGGACAGTCTCAGAGACCTCTGGGACAACATTAAATGCACCAACATTCAAATTATAGGGGTCCCAGAAAAAGAAGAGAAAAATAAAAGGTCTGAGAAAATATTTGAAGAAATTATTATTGAAAACTTTCCTAATATGGGAAAGGAAATAGTCAATCAAGTCCAGGAAGTGCAGAGAGTCACATACAGGATAAATCAAAGGAGAAACACTCCAAGACACATACTAATCAAACTATCAAAAATTAAATACAAAAAAATATTAAAAGCAGCAAGGGAAAAACAACAAATAACATACAAGGGAATCCCCATAAGGTTAACAGCTGATCTTTCAGCAGAAACTCTGCAAGCCAGAGAAGAGTGGCAGGACATATTTAAAGTGATGAAAGGGAAAAACCTACAAACAAGATTATTCCACCCAGCAAGGATCTCATTCAGAGGGGTGGGACAGGGAGGGTGGGAGAGAGACGCAAGAGGGAGGAGATATGGGGATATATGTATATGTATAGCTGATTCACTTTCTTACAAAGCAGAAACTAACACACCATGGTAAAGCAATTATACCCCAATAAAGACAAAAAAAACCCTAAAAATAGAAGTACCATATGATCCAGCAATCCCACTCCTGGCATATATCCAGAGAAAACCATACTTCAAAAAGATACATGCACCCCAATGATCATTGCAGCACTATTTACAATAGCCAAGACATGGAAGCAACCTAAATGTCCATTTACAGAGGAATGGATAAAGAGATGTGGTACATATATCTAATGGAATATTACTCAGCCATAAAAAGAATGAAATAATGCCATTTGCAGCAACACGGATGGACCTAGAGATTATCATACAAAGTGAAGTCAAACAGAGAATGACAAATATCATATGATATCACTTATATGTGGAATCTAAAACAAAAATGATGCAAATAAACTTATTTACAAAATAGAGCCAGATTCAAGAGAATGAACTTAGGGTTACCAGGGGGGAAGGGTGGGGGAAAGGGATAGTTAGGGAGTATGGGATTGACATGTACCTACTGCTATATATAAAATAGATAATCATCTTCTTTACCCATTCATCCGATGATGGACACTTAGGTTGCTTCCATCTCCGGGCTATTGTAAATAGAGCTGCAATGAACATTTTGGTACATGACTCATGTTGAATTATGGTTTTCTCAGGGTATATGCCCAGTAGTGGGATTGCTGGGTCATATGGTAGTTCTATTTGTAGTTTTTTAAGGAACCTCCATACTGTTCTCCATAGTGGCTGTACCAATTCACATTCCCACCAGCAGTGCAAGAGTGTTCCCTTTTCATATATACAATGGAATATTACTCAGCCATAAAAAGAAACGAAATTGAGCTATTTGTAATGAGGTGGATAGACCTAGAGTCTGTCATACAGAGTGAAGTAAGTCAGAAAGAGAAAGACAAATACCGTATGCTAACACATATATATGGAATTTAAGAAAAAAAAATGTCATGAAGAACCTAGGGGTAAGACAGGAATAAAGACACAGACCTACTAGAGAACGGACTTGAGGATATGGGGACGGGGAAGGGTAAGCTGTGACAAAGCGAGAGAGTGGCATGGACATATATAGACTACCAAACGTAAAATAGATAGCTAGTGGGAAGCAGCCGCATAGCACAGGGAGATCAGCTCGGTGCTTTGTGACCACCTAGAGGGGTGGGATAGGGAGGGTGGGAGGGAGGGAGACGCAAGAGGGAAGAGATATGGGAACATATGTATATATATAACTGATTCACTTTGTTATAAAGCAGAAACTAACACACCACTGTAAAGCAATTATACTCCAATAAAGATGTAAAATAAATAAATAAAAATTAAAAAATAAAATAGATAACAAGGACCTACTGTCTAACAGAGGGAACTGTACTCAATATTCTTTAATAACCTATATGGGGAAAGAATCTGAAAAAGAATGGATATATGTATATGTGTAACTGAGTCACCTTGCCATACACCTGAAACTAAAACAACACGGTAATAAATCAACTATACTCCAATATAAAATAAAAATTAAATTAAAAGAATGATTCATTCTTTTTTATGCTAAATAGTATTTATTTATGCTGTGGATATACCACAATTTGTTTATCCATTTCACATCTGAGAAATATTTGTGTTGTTTCAAATTTTGTTGATTATGCATAAAGCCACCATAGACAAACATGAACAGATTTTTGTGTGAGCATACATTTTCATTTCACTTGTGTAAATCTGTACATTTAACTTTATGAGAAACCACTGCACTATTTTCCAAGGTGGCTGTACCATTTAACATTTACTCTAGCAATGTATTTCCAGTTGCTTCACACCATTGCTAGAACTTAGAATTTTTTTTGCCATTCTAATAGGCATCATGATTTTAATTTGGATTAATCCCTAATGATTAAATATATTGTGTATCTTTTTCTGTACTAATTTGCCATCTGTATATCTTCTTTGGTGACGTATTTGTTCAAAGCTTTTTTTCATATTATTTATTTTGATTAATATATTTTAGATATAAGTTCTTTCTCAGATATGTGACTTGCATTTATTTTTCCTAGTCTTTGTCATTTCATTGTCTTAACAATGTCTTTTAAGACCAAACGTGCCTAATTTTAATCAAGTTCAATTTATCATTTTTCTCTTTTTTATATCATGCTTTTGGTGTTGTATCTGAGAAATCTTTGCCTAATCCAGGGTCACAAATATTTTTCTTGTGTTTTATCACCCTCTTTTTTGAAGGATATTTTCAATGGATCTAGAATCCTGAATTGAAAGGGTCTTTTCCTTCTCTTTTTCTTCGGTATTTTAAAGATGCTGTTCTATAATGTTATGACAACCATTGTTTCTGGTAAGAGATCAATCACTATTTGTATTGTTTCTCCCCTCTTAGTCCACTTGGGCTCCACCTCCCTGTCCTGTATCTTGAAAAGTGCCCCCAGAGAGAAAGTCAGATTGAAAAGTGGCTCACCCCAAGTGTTTCCCTTCTCTTAAGTATCAAAGTTTTGAGCTACCTTGTTCAATGCATGGACACATGCCTCAAATAACTTGTCAAGTGTTACAGTACTTCATGATAAGAAGGTAAGTCTGACACCAGCTACTCCATCATGGAAATATGAAGAGTTCTAGGGAATTCTCTGGTGGTCCAGTGGTTAGGACTCTGTGCTTTCACTACCTTCACTGCCAAGGGCCTGGGTTCAACCCCTGGTCAGGGAACTAAGATCTCTATCATGCTTAATATTTTTACTCTTATTTCTCCAACCCACATATGAAACAATCAATAATATAGTTTTTTGGATACATACTATGAGAGTGTGTTTTTTTTTTTTTTTCTTGCGTTATGCGGGCCTCTCACCGCTGTGGCCTCTCCCATCCGCGGAGCACAGGCTCCGGACGCGCAGGCCCAGCGGCCACGGCTCACGGGCCCAGCCGCTCCGCGGCACGCGGGATCCTCCCGAAACGGGGCACGAACCCGCGCCTCCTGCATCGGCAGGCGGACCCCCA
>NW_006778055.1:116005-144701 GCF_000442215.2 Lipotes vexillifer | reverse complement strand
CAGGCGGACCCCCAAGCACTGCGCCACCAGGGAAGCCCGAGAGTGTGTTTTTTATTAAAGATTCAAAGACATGGTCCCAACCCTTAACTTTTTGTAGGCTTATACTGAAGGAGAAAATAGAAGGACAGAAAGTATTCAAGAGTTTTTACAAATTGTTGTTGCAGCTCAAATATATCAAGATTTCCATAGTCATGGGCTGATGAACTCCATAATTAATGTATGATTTCAAACCTCATTGTTGCTCAGCGTTACCTTCTAATATTATCCCCAATTGAAACTCTCATCTATTTCCCACAGTAATAACTCCAAGGTTTATCTCTCTAATTCTAGAACAATTAAATGCATGAGTTCTTAATATAGATCCACTAAAAAATATGATTGAACACCTTCACAGCTATCTTCTTTTGAGCAAATTCAACTCAAATGTGTATATTCAGACCTGTGTGAAACTGACCAATTGGGACCATTCTCTAGTTCATAAACATTACCAGAAGGGATGTCGTTATTTGCTATTAGGTTGAAGCTCTGCTGATAGGAGCTCCAGGATTTGCTGATACTTGTCTTCCTCCTGCTTTACTCTTTGAAAAACTCTTCAAGCTTGGAAATAATTCTTGAACACCTGTTTGACCTTGGTGACAAAAATTTCACAGGAATTAACACCTGTATTTGTGGCTTTAATCATTCAAAGAGAGTAATTAGGAAACTACTTTATTCCAGGTTATGTGCTAGACCCAAGGGCACAAGCATGCATAAGACTCATTTTTCATCCACGAGGAGTTCACAGTTTAGCCTGGGAGAAGCACACATTAACAAATTATGTGAATGTAATTAAATTATAGTGCAACTGTATGTGTTTGTGTGCCTGTGACTGAGGGGGGATGGTTGAGGATCTGCGGAGGTAGGAATATATTCTCTAACTTGGTGGTAAAGGCACACTAACTGGCCCTTTGGTTTAAAAATATGTGGCCTGGGCACCAAACCTTGTCAAAACCTCTTCAGGTCAACATTTGAGCCTATAATATTGATTGGGACAGCTGCTCTGAGGTTCTAGAGCCAGAGGTTATGAATCTCTTTGCCAGCTGGATGCAGTCTGCAGTTTGACATGTGAGCTCCTCTATCTCATGGCAGTGAGCAATCAGTGTAAATTGCCTGATCTAGGCCCAGACATGGCCAAATGTAAACATTTCAGTTGCTTGATGTGGATAGTAACATATACCAAGGAATATGCAACTTGGAGTGAGATTGGTGAAGCAGCCTGAACTAAAGTTGGCAGGTGCTTTGTCAAACAAACCTGGGCTTAAGACCAGAAAAATCCCGGGCAAAGGTGATAGGTAGCCAGGCAGCAGTGCAAGGTTTGAGGCAGAAAACACCAGCAGGTTTTAAATGTGGGCTGCCTTACTAAGCATGACACTAAGGGAGGCTGGAGGCCTGATGTGTCAGCAGCAAAGGGATGGGCAGTCATGTCGTTAAACAGGAACGACACAATATTTTCAGTGTAAATGCCAGTATTTTGTAGCTTATAAGATGATTGTGTCCAGAGGGAAAACCTCCCATCGCCACAGCTATGTTGCAGTTTTAATGGAAGTAGGCATTCCACTCTCAAAGCCTGCTGTTTCTAGAGAAAATGCAAATTCTATAGAAAATTCAACTTGCTTCTCAGAGGAGTGACCCATGCTAAGATAGGAAGGCAATACAAGGCCACACATTTTCAATGCAGATTGTATCGTAACTTTGGGTGCTTAAAGGAAGGCACTTAGTTTCTCAAATTACTGCACAAAGTAATCTGTGAAATGAAAATCCTTGCAAACACTAAGTGTACTCGGAGAGCACTTGAAGTACTTGGCAATCATTCTGAAGCTCTTTATTAAAACCCTAAAGCTCACTAAACCCAGCACTTTCAGATGAAAAAAAAAGAAGACATTTTGAATTATTTGTGGAGGGCACAGGGATTGCTTCAGTTGATTCTTCTAAAGTTTTCCACTCTTCTACACTGCATTAATGACTATACTTGACAAAGACTTTACTGCCCATAGATTTGTGTAAATGGTTTAGTTTTACCTAAATATTTCTGCTAAAGTTGTCTCATAGAATGCATGAAGTTCTCAAACATGTGAGTAAAGCTTTTTGTTCTCTGTCCAAGCTTCAATGTCCTTCATGTCACAAAATGAGGATACTGAGTGAAAAATGAGAAATCTCTTCTAGTGATATAGTCTTACACACACAGATGATTATACACTAAAAATGTTCATTGTCACTTAATGTAAAATATTAATATTTAGAAACAATCTAAATGTCCCCAAATGAATAAATTAACTATGGTATAGTAGTTGTTCAGTGGACTATAATGCAACTGTATACAATCATATTTACAAAGAGCTTTAATGACATGTAAAAGTGCCTGTGATAGAGTATGATTTTTGAAAACTCGAAAATAATGTTATGTGAACAGCATCATCTTAACTTTCATATAAATTTCATGAAGAGACTGGGGGAGATAGATTGCTGGTGACAATGCAAAATGATAGAACATCAAATGGAGGAGAATTTGGTGATGTCTAAAGAAACCACAAAGGCATTTTTACCCTTCAACTTAGCAGTCTCACTTCTCAGAATTTACCCTGAAGACATGGCTCCAACAACATGAAAATACATATGATCAAAGTTATTTATTGGAGCACTATGTGTAATTGTAAAATATTGGAAGCTACCCACACCGACCAATCTGAGAGGGAGGTTGAGTTAACTATGTTACATATGCATAAGTGAGTACTATGCAAATGTAAAACAGAATGAGGAAAATCTCTGTGAATTGACATGGAATGATTTCCAGGGGGAAGACATTAAGTAAAAAAAAGGCAAAGTACAAAATAGTATGAACATATGCTATCATTTGTGTGTATGAAAGATGGAGAAATAAGAAAACATACATATGTCTGCTTATCTTTCCGAAAAGAAACACAGAAAACAATGAGTTGGTTACACATAATGGAGGAAAAGAGTGGAAAGGATATAGAAGGGAATGACACGTCTTTGAGTGTATCTTTCTGAATATTTTTTACTTTTGAATGTATGTTAATATTTTACATAGTCAAAAATAAAATCAAATCACCAAGAATGAGGAAGAAAAAAATCTAAAAGTAAAAGCAAATGGAAATAAATGAACTTAATTTTATTTCAAATGAATATCATATCCACACTGAAGAGAAAGGAAGGAAGGAAGGAAGGAAGGAAGGAAGGAAGGAAGGAAGGAAAGGGGAATCAAATTAGCTTAGGGACAAGGCATTTGACTATATATTCTCAGTCTTGGGCAGGGTTGTGAGGAGAGAAGGAGATTTGCAAACAAATGTTGATTTCTTTTTAAAAGATGTATTAATTGTAGTGGGGTATGGAGGAAGCAATTTTTAAACTATTTTATATGTATTATAGAATTGCACCTATGAGTAATCTGATGACATTGTTGGGAGCCCGTGTTCTCACTATGGAAGAAGGGACATAAGAATATGGAACGTGTGGAAGGCAACAGAGAACCCTGTGGAAATGGATGAAAATTGGAGGTGCCACTGCAGATCCATGATTTCTAAAATATGCATATGTGTGCATACTTCTTTATATGCATATGTATATGCAGGTGCATATGTATGTTTGGATGTATATTTAGATATGAGTATATATAGGGATATTTTCCTAGTTCTATGCAGTAAGAGGGTCAAAGAGCAGTCATCCCAGGAACAATGATCACACATAGCACCTGGATCTAGATCTACAATACCATTTCTCATGAAAGAGTCAGGACTCCTTGGAGAAATGGTTGATTCCAGGTATGAGGTACAAAATGAGGTACATTAATTTTACATTAATAGTTACAAAATGAGTCTGGAGCACCTTGTTATGTCTGAAATAAGAAAGAATAAAGAAAAAAATTGATGGGACAGTTCATAGAGTATAGGAACTTGACACGGCTCCTACTGGCCAAATCTAGGACAATTTGAGCATCAAAATAAATAAGAGCCATAATGAACCATTGACAAAAATAGAAATGTATGAGTCCACACTCATAATAAATAAAAAAATGAATGGATATAGGGTGGGGTAGGAGAGCCCTTGCTTACAGTAGAATTCTGAGGACTGACTGGTAAATGTGAAGGGAACACTGGAGTTGGAAAATCATTATTTTGCAATGGTAATGATAAAAATTGTGTCAGTCAAGAATCATTAATAGATGTTAAATCTAGGGGGAAGTATTGATGAGGAGCAGGATATCTTCATGCCCTTAAAGTGTCTCCTCATAGATTGCGTGTGAGTTTCAAGGGAAGAAAAAATAGTAATTGTACATTGGAGAAAATGGAAAACATGTGACAGAGTGATCAAAATTAACATTATCAGCATAGGACAGATGGGTAAGATGTGATATCCTACGAAGGCTGCAAACTGGAATCTAATCATGAGGAAATACCAGACAAACCCCAGATGAGGAACAGTTCATACAAAAAGATGCATGCATATGAATGCTTATAATCTTGCTTATAATAGCCTTTAACTGGATATAACTGAAATGTTCATCAACCAAAATGTTCATCAACAGTGAATGCATAGAGTGTGGTATACTCATACAATGGAATACTACTCAGCGATGAAAAGGAACAATCTTCTGATATATTCAAACAACATGGATGAATCTCAAAAGCATTTTGTTGAGTGAAAGAAGCCAGACATTAAAGAGTTCACATTGGATGACTTCATTTAAATGAAATTTGAGAATAGGTGAAACTAGTGTATGGAGATAGGAAGCAGATGAGTGTTGCCTGGGGCAGAAATAGTGGGAATTGACTGGAAAGTGCATAAAGGAACTGTTCTGGTATGATGGAAATACTCTATATCTTGAATGAGTGGTGCTTACATGCATATATATATTTTTTTACAAATGTATGCCATTGTTTACATAAAATTAGTGTATTCTATTATGTCTAAAATTTACCACAATAAAGCTTATTTAAAAAGGTGAAGGGAAGGTGTACTCAAGGAAAAAATTTTGAAAGGGAATACAACAAAGTCACAGTGGTGATTAGGTGGTCCTTATTTTCACTTTTATACTTTCCCGCATTGAATATATTTTGTCTAATGAGAAAAATCTCAGTATTTAAAATAAGTTTACGTTTATGTTTAAAGGCACAGTATTTTATTTCGTAGATGACAATAATGTGTGACATTTCAGATTCTTTTCTGTGAGGTGTGCTGTAGTGGGAAACACATCAGTCAACTGAGAGACCTGGGTTCTCATTTGGATTATTCTGCTGAGACAGTTTTGTGAAGGTCGTCTGATCTCTCTGAGTTGAGTTTCGTTATGTAAAATGAGGAGAGTTGATCTACCCGAACTCAAAAGTTTCATGATACCTTTGGTACCAATTTAATAACATAATATGTAAATCTCCTTAACTGGATATCTTAACAGTATTGATAATGCCTTTGCATATTCAAAATCCTTTGTACTTTTTGAGCATTACATGTTTTTCCTATAACCAATAACAACATAAATACTTGAAGGTCAATTTAGAGGGCCTTCTAAATCCTTGACAGAAAGTGTAACTTATAATCATCTTCAGTTTATTGCTTTATTTAAAGTGTTACTGACTCTGTTTATTAAAGAAAGAATTAGTCTTTTCTGTTAGTTTTCTCTGAACACTAAAAATGTTGCAAGCTTGTATTAGAGACAATAGTAACCTCCACATGTATAATCACTTTAACAACCTCTTCTTTTTCAGTGAATGAATCACAGGCTATAAAAGTTATATATCGACTTTTTCTTTATTGAGTGAAATTGGCTTTTGACTTTTCCGATTACATGATAATTGAATCAGAAGTCTGGTTCTAAGCGAAATGTTTCCTTTGCTTTTCCATTTGTTTATTGTTGTTTGCATTGCTGCAAATGCATTAAAACTGAATGCTGATGAAAAGAGGTGAATTCTGACTGTTGGATGGGAAGAACAAGCTTTCTGGCTGAAGATGCCATTTTAAGTTTGAGTCTTTTAAGTGTAGATATTTCCATTTGTCTGTAGTTCTTTTTCCAAGATGTGTTTTTCTTTTCAAATCAGATAACGCCTTTCAGAAGGTAGAAAAGGATGAGGGAAGGCTTTTTTTTCCATCATCACTTAGATGGCTGCATTGATGTCCCAAAATAATAGGGAAAAGTTCTAAATTGGGTCCAGTAGCACTTAATGTTACATAAAGAAGGGTTTTAGCTGGGTCTTTTATGATTTCATCAACAACTAAATAAACTTAGCCAATATTCTAGATATTGGTGCTATAAAAGTCTACATTTACGTTCACAATTCGGGATAAAGGCTTCTTCTGCCAATTACTGAAGGATACTTTTGATAAGCATTACTAATCTTTTGATAAGTATTACTAATCAAAAGCAGGTAAATTAGTTTTAGAGAAACTGTTGGTGTTTATTTTATTTTCATAACATTTTGTTATGTTATAATTTCACAACACTCATATATAAGACCCAGGAATCTCATTGATGTAGCAGGAAGTGACTTAATAAGCCTAAGTCCTAATGACAACACATTCTGGGAAATGTACACTCAACTGTGATCTTTGCCTTCAACAATTTACAAATGACTTTAATATGCCCGAGAGCGCTGTTCTCTATTGGCACTCTGTGAAGACATTGTTCAGTGTAAGAAAACGGAAGCAGCTGGTACTATTGTGTATGTTTCAGATCATAAGAAAATGAGAGTATATCCTGTTTCCACCGTATCCAGAAAATCTCTGTTGAATCTCACAAAATTAGGAATCAGATTATTTCGAAAGCTTTTAGTTTCTTCTTATTGTAATGAGGTATAACACTTAAGACTCTGAAATTTATTTCACTTCTGAAGATTCCTGCAATTTGGGAAAGCTAGTGAGAAAGCATTATTAAGACAAAAACAAAACAACATGGCAATGATCTGAGCTATAAACAGTCATGGTTCTCTTACCTTCTTTTTTAGTGAAACACAGATGTTACATTTACAACAGACCTTCTGTGGTAATGTGTTTGAAAATAAACACCAGCAGTTTCTCTAAAACTAATTTACCTGCTTTTGATTAGTAATACTTAGCATTTTAAAAGCCTGGGAGAAACATGGGAGGAAGCAATCATTCAATCACTGTTACTTCATAGACATAGCAAGGAAAATAAATTAAGGTCTATGCCCAAGTCCATTTCTCACACCTACCAATAGATTACTTACTGAGGCCCTTCAACCCAGCTAAAGAAGTAAAGTACTGTTTTTTTAAGCATTGACTCTTAAAAAGCTAGACTATCCACAGGAGATGACTGATGGCTGCTGAATTATTGAAAGAAGATGTAGAAAGGAAAAAATAAGGTTGATATTTTAGCATCAGTTCTTTACAGAGACTAACATGTAGCTGCATTTTGACTTTCTATACACTGAATCCAAACAGGATAACAGCAGCTGGCTGATTATCCCTAGATTAGAAAGCTGGCAGAGAAGGTTAAAGAAAAATAGGTAGTGGGAACAAAGTTAAACTCTTTGAGTAGCACCACATAAAATGGAATTACTCAATCCTAACTCATTTAGAATCACCTGGAGAGTTGTTAATAATGCCTGAACCTTGATACAAATAAACTCATATATTCAGGGATGGTCATGTGCATGTACAGCCATGGCTGTGAATCACTGATTTAAATAATCATAACTTTTTTTAGTATGTACCTGTGTTAGGGAAATTTTAAATTGATAATATTTAATTAATTATTTTAAAATATTTTTCTCTACCCAAAGAGGATTTGCACAGTTCAAGGGTATTTATTTAATAGAGCAACACTATGCTAAAACATATTTAAAGTATGATCATTTTGTCTGGCACATGATGTAAACTCAATAAATGTTAGTTTTTTTTTGTTTTTTCCAATAAGTCTATGTATTTATAGACACACACACACACACACAAACACACATAAATGGTAGTTATATGACAATAAATGACATTTTTCCATGAAAATATGAAATCAGTCTCACTTTCTATTATTATTTGAATGACAACCAATTGTTTCCCACAAAGAAAAATTCCTAATTTGAGTTTTAGCAGTCTTTTCTAAGACTTTCTTATTTGCAGTTGCAAAAAGAGTAAGACATCTGTATCAGAATATTTTTGGTTGCAAGTAACAAAAAACGATAACAAAGATGACACTTATTTGCTCAATTTTCTGAAAATTCCAAAGGTGTTTATGTTATAGGTTGGTGTGGATCACCTCTTGTGTGTTTACGAGTGTATGTTGGGGGTAGGAGGGTGATGGTAAGCAGATAGATTCCAGGGAAAGCAATCATCAATGTCTACTGCACTGATCACAATGACATATTTCAAACAGCTGACCAAACAATTATTAATAAACCAGAATTTATGAACAGGTATGAATAATTCTGTTGTCCAACACGTATGGTTATATTATTAGATGGGATTAATATGCAACAAATATTTTCCCTTTTAGATTCATAGAGGATGTAAGGTATCCAGCACAACACTATTCTATATAAATTTATAAATCCACATCATCTGTAATTCTGAGTAAATTGAAAACAATTTTGCCACTGTAACATCTCTTGTCTTATTCAAATATTACACTGGAGATAATACGTATGGTTCAGAGGTTCCTAAACTTTCTCCCACCAACATGCTCTTAGTGTTTCAGTAATATCTTAGGTGGGATCCTAGGCCAAAATAAATATGTAAGAGTCCTATTTATTGAGTTGTTAGGTCCAAACAACTTAATAGGTATTTTTGTGCTAATGATTTAGTAGCCATTTGGAAAAAAATAATACATATAAATTTAAAGAAAAAAATAGAACTTTTATTTCATTCTTAAATAACCACAGGATGTATCTGCCTGCTGGGCTCTGCACACCTCAAACCTTGGAATCATTTTGGATACCATCACCCTCATTTCATGTCCCACAGTGATTTTTGTACAGTACTTGTTTTTTATCATAGCCACTGCCCAAATCCAGCTTAACAGAGATATGATATAATCGAAGGGAATTTCATGTGATCTAATGATGAAACTGTGAACAACTTTGGGCTAGTAGTTTGAACTGCATCTGACAGATGTTGCTGTACTTCTTTTGAAAATTAATACATCTTTTAGTGTCTTAGCGTGCCTTGGTGCACAGTTTGGGAACTGAGGTTACAGTTATAACAGAAGAAAATGAAAAATACCAGGAGATGACAGCTAGTACTTAAAAAAGGAAATTACCATGTATATCTCTCAAATATCTTCTTAATAAGTTAAATATTTGATTTGTATAACAAAGTTCTTATTTGTACCCTTTTTCACCAAAAATATGTTAAGAGAAAAAGATACATTATATAAATTAATCTTTGGAATTTTTAAAACCCTCTACTACTTCAATAAATTAGCATTCTATATTCAAGATTACCATGGAATTACAAATTTTATTACATTCTAATGAAAAATGAGCACAGGCTAGACTAGGAAGAGATACAGCTTCACATTACTGTAGATTTGAAATTTTAGTACATTTCTAACTAAAATAGTACCAGTACCAATGACGATAATTGCTGGAACCAGTCACTGTTCTGAACTAACCCATTGGCTTTATCAACTTATCTCACATTTATGATTAGGGAGATATTAGAACATAAAAAATTCATCCCCTCTAGGCTTCCTTTTACAAAGGCTGATTGTCACAGAATTAGGACAGAGTGTTTTTTTTTTCCTCCTAAAAAAAGAGCAGCAAAAACTCATAGGCTAACGTATCACAGTAAGATTTTAGGAGAAAAATCAATTGTCAGTAAGATACTTTGTAATAGATCTTATAATAAGACCTTGTTTGGCTGCTATATACTGCAAAAAGAAGAAAAGCCAATCAAAATGGCATGAATGATTAATGCATTTCATACAAAGCCCACGATATCCTCAGAATATATTTGCTAAGGTGCTGCAGGGATAAGAAGGCAAACAAATGATAGAGCCCAAGTAAGGAGTTTCAGGAGTTCTTAACAAAGACACATGCAGTTAATTTCTTAGTTTTTGTTGACTATACAAACTGAAGTACTAATATCAGAATACCTGTTGTAAGGGAAAAAAATGACATTCAGATTCTAGGTTGAAGGTGTGAAACTGGGACTATGTAGTAGATTTTGTTATTAAATAATCCTATAAAAGGATTATGTATTCTGCTCTGCTAACCTAAGGGTTAGTCATGTGATTTGCTTTGGCCAAATGGTGTGTGTCACTTTTTAGCACAAATTTTAATATTGAATATGTGGTTTACCATGTTCTTATTTCCTCTGCCACAATGACCAACACAATTCCAGGCTGAGGCTGCTCCTTCAATGTAGAACAAAGCCTCATCTAACCCTTGATGGGCATGCAGAATGACTGAGCCACTGAGATATTCAGGGTGTTTGTCACTGCAATATAACCTAATCCATCTTTTTTTTTTTAAGATTTTTTTTATGTGGACTATTTTTAAAGTCTTTATTGAATTTGTTACATACAGTATTGCTTCTGTTTTGTTTTTGTCCCTTGGCCCCAAGGCATGTGGGATCCTAGCTCCCTGACCAGGGATCAAACCCACACCCCCTGCACTGGAAGGTGAAGTCCCAACCACTGGACTGCCAGGGAAGTCCCTAACCTAACCCATCTTGACTGATGTAACTTATTAGCCATTAGTATTATCATAAACTAAATGTGGGGAAATAGAGTAAGAAGAATTAAAAAAAGCAATTGCTTTCATGATGGGTATATTAAGGTTTAATAAGCAGGTGAAAAACTCAGGTCTTGGAAGGAAGAGAGAAAACCTTGGTAATAACCCCACTGTTAGAATCCATGACCTGGGACTATAGTGAACCATCACCTAGGAAAGATATCCCCATCCAGTAAATAAGGGTAACCCAGGTATTAAAGGAATATTTCCCTACCTTTGCCCACACATCATTATTAACCAAATATCTAGGAAACACCCAACTTCTCATTACTTAGGCCCCTAGATAGACAGACAGATAGACAGATAGATAGATAAGCAGATAGACATGTAATAAGCTATTTAATCATAGCTCTCATGATTAAACTGGAACAGCCACTATCACACATTTTTCCAAGCTTAGAGAGTTTTAGTTGCTTTCTCGTGGTCACACAGATAGTAAGGGACAGGCTTAAAATGTGTTACCTTCAAATACAGTGTCACCTGAACCCAGAACGTGAGCACCTGGCTAGGTGTGGCAGCTACTCAGACAGCCCTTAAAGAGAAAATCTGCTGTGGAGAGTGCAGTTAGCTTACAGCCTCCAGCTGCAGTGGCTTCAAGATTCCGGATTTGCTGCAGGCATTTGAGCCAAAGATACATTCTCCCCAGGAAGCCTTCCCTTCCCCCACAACCCACTGCCAATGACTGAGCACTGTAGGGTATTTGGGTCTGGCCATTTCTTCCCAACGCAATGGCTCCTCTATGGATAATCTTTATTCTGGAGCTCCCTGTTGGAATGCTGAGATTTTCTCAGTGGTGCACTGTGGTCTGAGGCTAGTCCAATCCCTTCCTCCATTCTTCCTCTCCCTTCACAGATGTCAGAACTGTATTATGGTCTAAAGGCTTTCTCTACCTACTTTTGCTCCCTCACCCTTTATCTTACATAGATTTCACCTTTGAAACAAAAATTATCCTTACACTTGTTAAAATGGTAAAAAATACATTATTTAGGACCTTTTTGATACATGTCAACACTATCACAATAGGGGAGAGAGATCAGGCTTAACTTTGAATACAGCTTGCGGTATGTGGGCTTCTCACTGTTGTGGCCTCTCCCGTTGTGGAGCGCAGGCTCAGTGGCCATGGCTCACGGGCCCAGCCGCTCCGTGGCATGTGGGATCTTCCCGGACCGGGGCACGAACCCGTGTCCCCTGCATCGACAGGTGGACTCTCAACCACTGCGCCACCAGGGAAGCCCAACAGGATTCTTAATAAAAGTCAGCTAGGCAGGCCAAAGACAAGGCCCAAGGACAAGGCCTAGCAGTAAAGAGGGCTCAGAGGAGCCTACGTAAAGTTTGGTCAAGGAGAGTCTTTGTCACATCCTAATAAATCTTTTATACTCCTTACTCCATCTTGGCAACTACTTTCTGGAGGCCTTGAATTGACACACGGGGTGAACTGGGAAATCTGATCAGTATCCTGCTCTGTAGCAAAACATGTAGACCTTTATGGCTAGATCACTATGGCTTGAAGGATAAAGTTCCTGCAGTTAAAAAAAAAAGAGGCTTGAGTGCTGGTAATGTGCTGCCATCTATGGGTTGTTTCCTGTTGGTTAAGCACTGCAGGTAGGAGTTTACAAGGATTGTCTCATTTCATGCTCACATAATGTTGCCAGTTAGATATTATAATTATTTTTAAATTTTATACATGAAGAAAACAACGTTTAGGTAAAATGACTCGTGTAACATGACCCTTCCAATACATAGCAGGGGCAAGATTCAGGCCCAGATCTGTCATGTTCTAAACTATCACCATTTACTCTCAGTCAAAATGTTAGCTGATAAATGACTGTTATACAGATTTGCTGAGTATGGGGAAACAGGTATAATATTTGGAGTCTGCTTTATGGTAGGAAGGAACTGAGAGATATGACACTTTGTGAGTATTACATTGTGAGTATAACATTTTATGCATACTGTTCCCATTGTTATGCCAAGCCCCTGGAGAATAAAACCTGCTGGACTAGAATGTATAGTCACGAATTCGGGTATGCATCTCCTTAGATAGGTAATTGAATAATCACAATACTTTATGCTATAATACTGCCGATGTATATTATGACATGATACTACTGAGAAGGGAGTGGTTATCATTAGCAAGTCTCTTCAGGGAAAGAAAATTTAAACAATTTCTTGAAATGTAAACGAATGAGTAGGTATCAACTAGGATGAAAAGAAATGAAGGGCATTTTAAGCAAAGGAAACATTCTGCTTTAATAATAGTTTCCTGGGAAAGGGATTTTGTAGACTTCATTTGATTCTTGGAGAATCGATCCAGTGTGAACTCTGAGAAGGAAAGGACCCTTTCTGACTTATACAGGTTATATCACTAGTGTCTAAGATAGGACTTAAGACAGTGTTTAAATATTTTTTGACAAGTGAACCCATTTCCAGAATGAGTTCTGGTCTTTCTCTATTTTCTGCTATCTTCCCCAAGTTTAACAATAATTACAAGGGAATCCTTAAACCACAAAAGTAATCATGGGAGTGATTTAAATTACCTAGGCCATCTGCATATACAGTTGGCCCTTGAACAATGTGGGTTTGAATTGTGCAGGTCCACTTACATGTGAAATTTCCTCAACAGTAAATACTACACTGCTACATCATCTGAGGTTGGTTAAATCTGTGGATGCAGAACCACGGATACAGAGGCTAACTATAAATCATATGTGGATTTTAGATTACATGGAGAGTCAGCACCTCTAATCCCCCCATTGTTCAAGGGTCAACTGTAATAGGAAAATACTCAGTAGACTAATATGTTCTTTCTTTTTAATGTATGAATTCATAAGAGTAGCACTTAATATAACTTAATATTCTAAAGTCCCTATTGTGTTTCAGGCATTTGAGTATGAGTCATAGTCATTAGGAATTTACAGTTTAGAATTTGGGTTTGAATACACACTCAGCTGCTAGTTGTGTGACTTTGAACAAATAATTTACCACCATGAGAATAAACACAGTGCCTACCTTACAGAGTGCTTCAAAGAGTGTATGAGTTAATGTATGGAAAATTCAAATTACAGTGTCTGAAACATAGTAAGTGTTCACTGTCACTAGTGTTGGTGTTATGGCTGTGGCTGTTACTTCTGTTATTCTGTCATGCACCAGATTTGCATAGGTTCTGTGACTTTTTTTGCTGTAGAGTCAAACTTATTTTGTTCCATTCTTCTGAAAGATTAAGAAGGATGGATGATTACAGCATACATTTACAGAAACCTTGACATACCAATCAGCTACAGAATGTTTAGTTTCCCCATTCATCTCAAAAGCAAACGATTAACTCTACATCTTGGCAAGACAAATTCATATGTAATAGGTTGGCTTCCATTTAGTGAATGACTATGTAGATTTTCAGTGTAACCAAAGGCTCTACTGTGTGCTGAAACCTCTCCCCAGCGAATAAGGAAAAACAAATGCCTTTTACATAGTAGAAAAACAACTTTAAAGATATTCAGTTAAACACTTGATAAATACTTAGATACTGCATCATCCATTGTAAGCCAATTATGAAAGATTAGACGTTTTCACTTTTAAAATTAGAACACGTACATTTTGCTCATGCAATTCTGTTCTGTTAATGCTAAAAATCATCACTCAGCTTAAATGAGAAATCATCTATGGCTGTCCCATTGGTAATTTTTTTTTTTTTTTTTTTTTTTTGGGGTTTCTGGGCCTCTCGCTGTTGTGGCCTCTCCCGTTGCGGAGCACAGGCTCCGGACACACAGGCTCAACGGCCACGGCTCACAGGCCCAGCCGCTCTGCGGCATGTGGGATCTTCCCGGACCGGGGCATGAACCCGTGTCCCCTGCATCGGCATGCAGACTCTCAACCACTGCGCCACCAGGGAAGCCCCCATTGGTAATTTTTTTAAGAAATATAACTTCTCACTTAATATGTTTCAAATGTCTAATTTTATAAATGGAAATTAGAGCCTCAAAATAATAATTATTTATCTAAGACTTTAGTATTAAATATATAGACTGAGCATTTATTTCATTTTATTTGGGATAACTGATAGGCCAGTCACTTGCCAACCACTTCAATATAATTTTCTGCACATAATAACTGGTGGAAGACACTGGGAATTTTAAAAAGATAATTTGAATATCAAGTCCAGTGAGGCCTGTCATTTCTCATTGCTTGGTTAAGTAAAACCTGCAAAAATACTTAACTATGAAATATCATATACTCTTTTATACCTATACTTCTGACATAATAAAGGCATCGAAAGAATGGTTATTAAATCTGGGGGTTTAATTTGTCTCAACTCATTCCTTTGTATTTACAGTTGAAAGAATATAATTAAAAATCAGGTTTGATATTTTATACTACTTTTACACACTTAGCTCCTCCAAAATAAAAATGATATACAATGTATACCACTTTTATTCAGCTCCTCACTGTGGTCTAGGAAATGGTGTTTGTTTTTTAGTATAAGCTTGAAAAATGGCTGTGACAAGTTTCCAATACTGTTCACACACTGTTTTGAAAATTTTCTTTGAGGGTCTTCAAATCAATATTTTTTCATTTGTTTCCAGCAAAGCTAGCCTTCCTTGCTACTGTGAAAATTACTTCCTTTTGCAAGTAGAATGGCAAAATCTGGATCATGAACATCAGAAGTTCACAAATTTCTAATTTACATCGAAAGGCCCTAAAACATCCTTTGTACATTTAAAAAGCTTTGTAATTCAAATGATATTTTTAGCAAAGTTAAAATATCACCCAAATTACTCTTGGAATGCTTGGGAAAGCGTTATGTGAAATTATACTGCAATGCTTAGGTACTTCATTGAATTTTGTCCTCAAGAGCCATCAATTTTTATAACTCTTCTGAATAATTTCTTAAACTATCAAGCACTCTTATCAACAGATATTTATTGAACTAAAAATTTCTCTAAGTGTTGTATACAGTGCAAAATAAACAAGATACAGTTTTTACTTTTAGGAAACAGTGAAACCGATTACCCCTACAGAGTTTATGATTAACGTCTCTGTTCAAAACTTTATTCCCTTTCTTGTCTCACCCCTGTTCACCTCAGGATTGAGGAGTATCAAAGAAAATGGGGGATTGAAACAAAGCAGCACCCAGTAGGGCCCTCCTGGGTACAAAACCCCCTCCATTTCTTGTTTGTAGAAGAAGGCTTTAGCCTCCTAGGCCTTCCCTGAGTTCCAAAGAGCAGACTCAAGCAGTTACTAATTAGGGAAGTGAGAGAATGCAAAAACAAAGGAAAAGCAAATAGTTCAGAAATAAAACAGAGTCCTAGTTCCTCCTCAAGGGATATACATAACAACCTGATGCATATCTTTGAGTTGGTCTGCAGAAACTAAGACCCCCACCCAGGTAAATGATGGTGATTCCATGCTGATCCCAAGCATACAGACCCCAGACTAGCTGGAACAAGAAGGATGATGATTAAGATTCCCAAAGCATCACCCTGTTAGCTTACCACCAGCCAATCAGAAGAAAGTCAACAAGCTGCAACCCTCACCCCAAATGTTGCATTTAAAAACTCTTCCCTGAAAGCCACTGGGGAGTTCAGGTCTTTTGAGCACGAGCTGTCCTTCTCCTTGCTTGGTGCTCTGCAAATAAATGCTGTACTTTGCTTTACCACACCTGGTGTCAGTAGCTTGCCTTTGCTGTGTGGTGTGCGAGGGGACTCAAGTTCAGTTCAGTAACATTAGTTTTTATTTGGGGAGACACATTGAGTAGAAATAATTCTATTAGAAAAGTGTTAAGTGTAAATCTGTATGGCACTACTCTAAGCTTAATAGTTTATAGGAGAGGAAGATCATTAAAGGCTGATATTTATGTAAAAGTCTCCAGGGGGAGCCAAGGATCACACTGGATTTGAAGAATGACTAGAACTTAAGCACAAAAGGAGAGATTATTATTATACTCCTTAGGTTTTCATCTACAAGAAAATGTCTTTTTCAACTTTAGAAAAAATATTAGATTGTTAGAGAAGGGGAGCAGAATTTGCCACACCAAAATATGCTTCTTTGGCATAAGGATTATCTTGAGCTGGTTATTTATAAGAAACAGCAGACAAGGGAGAAGCTCTGAAAACCAAGAAGTTACCCTTTCGTAAAAGACATTTACGTTTATAAGGGGAACCTCCATTTGTAAGAGTGTCTCCCTCACTGTACCAGGAAGAAGTTCCTCAATCTCTAGGAACTCTTATCAATGGAGAAGGCAAGACATAAATTTGCATAACAATCTTACACTTGTTTACTGTGCTTTTCCTGATAACCTCCCAGAACTGGCCTCCCTTCCTCCCATGTTAACATCTTCTTTTGTCTTTAGCTGGAGATGGTATCTAAGCTGTGGGTTTGGGCCATTTAAGAGAGGTATTCAGTTTTCCTGGCTATCTTCCATGTATGCAGGAGGGAAACATGATATTAAACTTCTGTTTATCTTCTGTTAATTTGTCTTTTATTATGAGGCAGTGGGTCTCAGCGAAAACCTAGAAGGGTAGAGGGAAAATTATTTTTCCTCTCCCACACTAATGAACATATATGTACATGAAAAAAAATGTTTTTGAAAATTGGATGTATGTATAGCCTTTCAATAAACATTATAAAAATACAGATGGACCATTTGTAAATTGTGTCTGTTTTCTTATATTATCAGACTATATTTTAGTGGTCAAAGAATTGGCTGTGGAGTTAGATATTCATTTAAATCCTGGCTCTGGAGTTTAACAGATATGTGATCTTGGGAAGTTATGGATCTCAGTTTCTTCATCTATAACGTGGGTATAATATCTAGAACTTACTCCATGAGTTTCTGAGTAAATTCTTTGCAAAACGTAGACATGTACTCTGTAGAACCACAGTAAATAGTCAACGTATGTTAACTATTATCATTATTTATCATGTTCTATTTTCATGAATTCTGCTTTATTTCACAAAGGGTTTGAAATGGCAACAATAATACAGAGAATAAAATAATAATATATAAATTGAGTAATTCTTTTAAAATTAAGTCAGATCATTTCAGTTCATCTACTCAAACCTTTCAATGGGTTTCCATCTTAATCAGAGTAAAAGCCAAATCTTTATAGGGACCTACAATGTCCTCTAACTTTTGGTTTGCTGTCAGTTTTGACCTCATCTCTTACTTACTCTCCCCAGAACTCACTCCAATTTAGCACCACTGGCCTAATCAATGTTTTCTAAGTGTGCCAGGAAAATTCTTAACTCATCTGCTTGACATAATCTTCCTCCAGCTGTCCACAGGGCTCCTCCCTCAACTTCCTTTTGTGAATCCTTCCCAGGCCAATGTGTTTAAAATTGAAAACCTCACTCCTGCTTGAGCACATTTTTTCCTTTTACTCTATTTTAATTTTCTCTATAGCACTTATCACTCTCTCCTCTCCTTCTCCTCCTTCTCCTTCTAATCACTTATTTCTTGTTTGATGTACCATTAGAAGATAAGTCCCATAAGAGCAGGAATTTGTATTGTTATATCCACAGCACAAAGAGCAGTCTTAATGCTTAGTAAATGCTCAATAAATATTATTGCTGTTCCTGCAATTATTTGCAAATTTTGTGAAATGCCATTTTATTTCAAATAAAGCTATCTTCTCTTTGGATATTGCCTTTTGTTGCATAAATATCTTGCACATTTTTTATCTCATTTAATCTTCACAGCCACTTGGTAAATTAGGTAGAGTAGGAATTAATGCTTATTTTCTCACATAATAGGAAACTGAGAAACTGAAAGGGGAAATGATTGGTGTAAAGTCACACCATTAGTAAGATGCAGAATTGGGATAAGAAGTTATTTTCCTTGGCTAAGTTTCCTTCATATGCTGTTTCCAGAGTTTGACAGATGAAGGAAATGAAACTTATGATATATATCCATGCTGTTGAAGTTGATCTAATATTTTAGATTCACTGGTTATTAAATATTTCACGGTTTTCTTCAAGGATCATTCAGTCATTTGCAGAACTCTATTTCTGGGAAGCTCATGAATTTTTTCACTCGTTGCCTGAGAATATTTTGTAGATTCATCTTCTTAAAGAAATGCACATCCGCGTAGCAATCAATGCTTATTGCCTGCCTAATATGCATAAGAAAATATGCTTGTTGCTGTATAGACTATTGCTCTTTCCTCTTTCTAGAACGTTCTTTCCCAACCTTAGTGCTTTATACTTATTTCTCATCACTTGGGTCCTTGCTCAAATGTCATCTTCTCAGAAAGGCCTTGATTGAATTCCTTATCAAAAAGACCCAACACTTTCTCCCATCCCACCTGCAATCTTTCTGTTAATTTCCTTAACATAATCTGTCACTTCCTAAAAGGGTGTTAGTTATTTATTTGTTAATTATTTTAAGACTTCCTTACTAGAATGTCAGCTTCATGAGGGCAAAGTTTGTTTTTTGTATTTTTTTTTTTTGGTTGTGTCCCAAGCATATAGAACAGTGTCTGGCACGTAGTAAGAATTGAATAACGAATGGGAGTAGAATTTGTCACCCCCAAATATGCCTTTTTGGCATAACGATTATCTTGAGCTGGTTAATTTTAAGAAACATCAGACACAGGAAAAGTTCTGAAAACTTAGCAGAAGCTACCCTTTTGTAAGGGACATTAACATTTACAAGGGAAATCTCCATTTGTAAGAGTGTCTCCCTCAATGTACCAGGAAGAGAAGGATATCTCTAAATCTCTAGAAAGTTATCAGTGGAGAAGGCAGAGACTTAAATCTGCATAACAATCTTACCCTTACTTACTGTGCTTTTCTTGGTCACCTCCCATAACTGGCCTCCCCCACCAGCATCTTCTTTTGTCTTTAGCTGGAGATGGTATTTAAGCTGTTGGCTTGGGCCATTTTTGGGAGTTACTCATTTTTCCTGTGTATCCCCCAGGTATACAGGAGGTTCACATGTTATTAAGCCTCTGTTTGTTTTTCTCCTGTTAATCTGTCTTTTTTTATTATTGGGGGAGGAAGGGTCTCAGCCAAGAACCTAGAAAATTATTTTTCTTCCCCTACAATAGAAACATGTTGATTGAAAGAATACCCATATTGCAATTTATGCTTCAAAACATTCCTTACAATTACAATTAAATAATAAGTGTGGAGTTAATTCTGTATACTTCTATCCACTTTCCCACTGGAATATAAAATCCATGGGACATGAATTGTATCTTTCTTGTTCATTGCATCTGCGCTAAATGGTTTGGAAACCACAAAATTTCTATTGCTTACTCTCAAGGAATCTAGAGATTTATTCTCTACATGGAAGAAAAATATGAGGAAATGAAATGAAAATATAAGAATTTAAAAAACAGATCAAGGCAATATAAAAGTAAGGAACCTGATACATGCTAGGCACTCAAATTTGTTAATGTTAAGCTATTACAAATAGTATGAGATTAGATGACAAATAAATACTTAGCATATATTCTTAGAAGTGTTACCGAAACAATGTAGGTTGAAGAGGTCATAAAGGGCTCATGTAAGAGGCAGAGTTCAAGTATTTTAAAGGTAATGAATCTTACAAGGGAATAGGAAAGGCATTAGGAGAACATTTGCATAGATGTAGCTGAGGGTGGCCACTGCAGGCAAGTAGTAAGAAGAAAGGCTAAAAATTAGGTTGCCAGGGACTTGAAATACACTTTTAGAAGTCTGGACTAATAAAGTTAATTTGTGTATCAGGACCCACAAAATGGAAGTTGCCCCAATGGCCTGGCCTACTTCACAAATCTAAACCTAAATCAGCCTGCATTTATGGGAATCACCTGTCAAGAAAACCTAACATTCACCAGTTATAATATTTCAACTCAGCTCCAGCTAGCTCACCTTACCTTAGAAAATAGGATCTGCTCGTCTTCTAGAAAATCTCTGACCTTCTACACAATCAGGCCCTATTTCCATGTTGCCTCTTCTAATGCTGTATAAACCTCACTTTTGCCCCAAATCCTTCAGAAACAGTGCTCTACTAAGGCACTGTATTCCCCCAATCCATGGATTTTCTTTCCCCCTTGAATACAGGACATCGGACTCATTACTAAATTATTTTAGTTTTGCCATTTGACAGGACTTAATCATCTGGCAATGACTGGTGAGAGATCAAGAAAGGCTTTTAAGCAAATTAGTGAAAATATAAAAGTGATATTTTAGAGATAATCAAGGAGGCACACATAAATAAAATAGTAGAAACTGGAGGAAGGAAAATGAGATAGTAGACCAGTAATGATGGAAGTAGCAAATGCTTCCAATGGAAACTTAAAGGCAAGTGATGAGGTAAAACCCACATTTTTCCAATCAGAATTGCATCCCTAAAATATTTTCTGACTTGTGACACAAAGATGATAGCTGATCTGCTGTACTCAGAGCTAGGATATATCATTTGCTTCTTCTAAGTAAATCACATGTTTATGAAGGGGCTCAGAATGACACCCATACCCCACCCCCCTCCAATTGTGTTGCTGTGGCATGTGGACTATTTTGAGCTGAATGCAATCCAGACCCAGAAGACTCAAGAAAAACTTTTTCCCTTAACTACCTAAAAAAATTTTAGATAAAGGGCCTGACCCAGAAAGAGAGCTACTACCAAGAGATAGTTTTTTTCTGAATAACCCATTTGTATGGCAGGGCAAATATCTAATTACCAAACATCTGCTCTTCTTATCTTCCTGTGAATCACCCTCCTCCCCTTTAAAGCCCCAGGCCCCTACCCCATTCCTTAGTTCAAGATGGCATATAAGTCTTAATTGCCCGGGTTATTCTTGGGTTTCATTGTCTTTGTGGAGCCCCTATATGTACATAATTAAATTTGTTTTTTTCCCTGTTAATCTGTCTTATGGCAATTTGATTATAAGACCAGCCAGGGAGCTTAGAAGGGTAGAGGAAAAAGTTTTTCTCCCTAACATTTAGATATTTCCAAACTATTACATCCTATAAATTGCCCAGGATTATCTAAATGTTTTTCTTAAGAAACAAGTGCAGGTATCAGAGCAACCACATCATTTATTAGAAATACAGGTTTTGTTTACGTGTTTCTGGTCAGCAGCACTTATTTTTCAAAGGCATGGTGGGCACTGATCATCTGCTTAGCTGTTTAGAACAAATGCTCTTGTTCCTACCTTTAGAAGTGTAAATTCCCTGTATGATGCGTGTGCAACTAGAGTTAATTGGTCTTGTATCTGAAGACCAAAGGGAAAATTATTCCTAAAAAATGAATAAACCTTGGGCTTCCCTGGTGGCGCAGTGGTTAAGAATCCGCCTGCCAATGCAAGGGACACGGGTTCGAGCCCTGGTCCGGGAAGATCCCACATGCCGCGGAGCAACTAAGCCCGTGCGCCACGAAGACTGAGCCTGCGCTCTAGAGCCCAGGAGCCACAACTACTGAAGCCCGCGCGCCTAGAGCCCGTGCTCTGCAACGAGAGGCCACCGCAGTGAGAAGCTCACGCACCACAACTAGAGAAGAGTAGCCCCCGCTCGCTGCAACTAGAGAAAGCCCGCGTGCAGCAATGAAGACCCAAAGCAGCCAAAAATAAATAAATTAATTAATCAATTAAAAAAGAATAAACCTGTATACATTCATGACCACTATCATCCTTTTTTAAAGCAAAAAAAAAAATCAACCTTAGATGATATAACTTACAAATATACTAGACTGTCTGCAAAAAAAGAAAAGAAGCATTTAACCTCTCTCAGAGCAAAAAAGAGATATACTGGGAGGTCAAATGAAAGGGCTTGTTAAGATCCATTCAATTCTTTAAAAGATATCTTTTAGTTATAATTGATGATATGAAATAATATATTTCATTGAAGGGGAAAAATTTAGGAAAAAGTTATCTCAAGTACTCTTCTAATTTATGTTAAAACTGGGCCCATGAATCTAAAGGTATTAATTAAGGTGTAATTTTTGCAGAAATTGTTTGAGGTCATGTTACATTGCAAACCATAGACTAATTCAGCCTGGTTAGGGTATGATACTAAATGCCAATGGAACAAAAGGATGATTCACTGCTTGAGGTAATTCCACAGGAAGGACATTGCAGTTTACCCTGAAGTAATGTACTACAATACCTTTTTTTATTAAATGGTTGCATCTCTGCTTGCTCAAAGGTAAAACATCCCCATGACCACGATTATTTTGAGTAGCTTTGTGAAAATGCTCTTTTGGAAGGAAAAGGAAAATTTTCACACTGACAATGTTACTACATTAAAAACAGTGGCTTTTTACTAACTGTGAAACTGAAAGCAGATTCCAGTTGCTTTTAATTATTAAAATTATAATAATTTGATTTTTAAAAATTGCTTTCTTGTTTTGAAATAAAAATAATTATTATTGTTAGTTATTATTTTAGGAACATAGTTGAAAGTTCTTCTGCTTTCTGAACTTACTGCAAATTAATGAAACTTCACTCCAGGAGGTCAAGGAACAGCAAAGTTATCTTAGGAAAGAGGAAAGTGCTAGAAGAAATCTGATCTCCTTCTGATTTTCACCTGCTTATTCTTACCCCAGCCCACAATATTTGCTACTGGGTAACCAGTCCCTTGTTGCTCTGAACATTGTCTAAAACTAGAGGGTTTTTTGGGGGTGTTTTTTTGGCCGCGCTGGGCGACTTGTGGGATTTTAGTTTTTAGTTCCCAAACCAGGGATCAAACCTGGGTCCCCTGCAGTGAGAGCACAGAGTCCTAAACACTAGACCGTCAGGGAATTCTCTAAAACTAGTTAAACGGATTAATTTAAAACTTAAATTTATTTTATCATCTCAACTCTGAGAAGAAAATGAATGAGAAAGGAAAAGTTTTGACATTTTTTCTTGGTGCCAGATTAGTATTGCTTTGAAGATTGTGATTTTAGTGTTAACAAACCACACACAAATCTTCATATTTATTCCAAGAGATAATAGTTTTTTATAGTGATATAAATCCTCTAGGCCAGCCTATTTCAATTATGCTTTCCAATTTTTGAGCCATTTCTTCTGCTTGTGTGGGTAGGTGATTTAACAGAGGCCAAGACATTTCTCATTACTTAAGAACACTTTCTCTACCTTATTAGGTTACAAACGATAAGGGAGTTTTCATAAATGTGTAACACCGTATATAATATTACAGGAAATTGCAGGAAGTCTTACACAGCTGTTCATGAGCCCTATGATTCAAGGTATTGCTCTCAGAAATGGGAAAGGAATTTTTGTGGAATGTTCAGTGCATTCTACAATAGCTGGATGAATCATTTCCTGTTGGCTTCCAAGACAGCTAGGACCCTTTATTTCCTGAAACATAATTAGGACATGGTTTTTGAGTGTGCTTAAGAAAGGTACAAGAAATAATATTAAGCAAGTTTGCTTAATTAACTTTATATATATATTTTTTGTTTGTTTGTTTGTTTTTTTGTTTTTTTTGCCGTACGCGGGTCTCTCACTGTTGTGGCCTCTCCCGCTGCGGAGCACAGGCTCCGGACGCGCAGGCTCAGCGGCCATGGCTCACGGGCCCAGCTGCTCCGCGGCATGTGGGATCCTCCCGGACTGGGGCACGAACCCGTGTCCCCTGCATCGGCAGGTGGACTCTCAACCACTGCACCACCAGGGGAGCCCGTATATATTTTTTATATAACTCAATCTACATTCAATAACTTCCTTCCTTCTCCCTCCCTCCCCCAGAACACAGATACTAAAAGCGGATATTTCTGTGCAACTGTTTATACACTTTTAAGTATTTTGAAGAACTAGGTTACAGTTAATTATGATATAATATGTTTCCTCTTATCTTTTCTATACTATGGTTTGTGAAATTAAATAAATATCCATTTTAAATTTATTGACTGCTGGGAAGTTCAACGGCATATTTCAGTTTCATCTGTGGTAAACATGCAGGAATCAAATAATTTTTAATTACTTTTTATTGAGATATAATTTCCATACAATAAAGTACACAAACCTTAAGTGTACGGATTGATGAATTTTTATGTTATGTGAGTTTTCACGCCCACAAATTCACCACCCAGTTCAAAATAGAAAATATTTTCAGAACCCCAGAATGCTGCCTCCATATCTTTTCCCTGTCAGTAACCCAGAAAAGGTAACCACTACTCTGACCACTATATAATGTGAAATTTTGTATGGGACTTATGTCATACTATATGAATAATTCTTGTTTATGTTTTGACTTTTTCTTTACCTACCTCTAAATTACATGTTCTTGATTTCTTTTATTTATACCTATAGGACATCTTGAATTCTTAACTTGGACCAAGATGGATCATAAAATATACTTACATAAGTGTTGAATAATTTGCAAAACTACTAAGGAAGTGAGACTTGAACGAGAATGTAGGAAGTTGGGAGTACAATTACTGATACACTTTCACCACTCCTGACTTTAAATAATAAAACTGAAATACTAATATAATCTTGCCCTTTAAATTTCAAAAGACAACATTTTACCCAACCTCTGGCCTTCATTCTCCTTAAAAGAGAAGCACCATTCGACTCAATATGTACATCAAAAATACGATTCTGTAACCAAGAGTACCTTTGATTAGACAATAAATCATTAACAATAACTCATGCAAGGGACTTCTACTTCCAGCCAGGATGGAGTAACAGACTGGATTTACCTGAAATAATGAAATATCAGGCAATCTATTGGAAATAACCAATATATTGGAAGAATCCAAAAATGGAAATAACAGAAAAATGCGAAATAACGAAAATATAGCATAGGGAAAGGAACCTAGGTGGAGCCCAGCAGACTTCCTGAATTGAGGACACAGAAATGAGAATCTGGGGAAACCAAAGCAGCTAGAGTTCATAGGACAGATTACATGAGACTGGAGAAAGAGAGAAGTCTGAAGTTCCACAGAAGGGCCTTCTTGAGTATTTAGCTAAGTACTGATGTGCACATGTGTTAAGAAACTATTCAAGGCCCTACATACTTCGTGGTTCTCTTTGCTCTGTTCTGGGCCTCTCGAAGATTCTCCTCACAGACTAAATTACCTAGTTTTCTTTGTCTTTGTCTTTTGGTTACATTTAGACAATGACTCACTACTAGGCCCTTGTTATTCCAAGTGTGATCCCTGGACCAGCAGCATCAGCATCACTTGGGAACTTGTTAGAAACAGAATCTCTGGCTCGGTCCAGGCTTTCAGAATCAGAATCTGCATTTAAACAGGATCCTCAGGTGTCTCATATGCATATTACCTTTAATATGCACTCCCTCTTCCAAGGCTCAAGCTTTCAGCAAGTTAAGATAACACCTTTTTAAGACTTCCCTGGCAGTGCAGTGGTTAAGACTCTGCACTTCCACTGGAGGGGGCATGGGTTTGATCCCTGGTGCGAAACTAAGATCCCACATGCTGTGGGGTGTGGCCAAAACAAAAAAAAAGATAACACATTTTCTTCCTCTTGCCTCTTCTGGCCCAATGGCCATAATGGCTTTCTATTGTCACTAGACCCTTGTTAGATCCCTTGACTCTGTTCACATCTCTGAAGTTAGACCCTTTTAAAATCTATTTTCCAGTTAAACACTTTTGACTATACAATCTGTTTCCTGACATACATTAATGATGCAGTAATATATTAACTATCTTGATATATCTATATATGTTGATAACTGTATACATACTACATCTCTAGATCTTTCTCTGTCTCTACCTCTACTGTCTTTATTTCTATCTCTTCCTAAAATTCCAAACAGTCTTCATGCTTTGAAGCAGTACATGGTATTTTGTAGTACCTTCTTCTTGGCTACAGCTCAATGATATCAAATTATGTATATAACAATTTCCCAACAAAGCAAATTCAGAGTTTATGAAGAAAAATCTACTATTCCTAGTTCATTGTGAACTTTTGTGACTCTGGAGAGGAAAGCACGACATAATTTTGCTTGTATGCTACTGTGGTGAGTAGTCTAAATTGGTCCCCAATAATCCCTGGCTCCTGGTATTTACACTCCTGTGTAATCCTCTCCCCTTGAGACTGTGTTAGACTTACTGACTCACTTCTAATAAAGAGAGTATGGAAGAAGTGATGAGATGTGACTTCTGATGTTAGGTTATAAAAAGATAGTGGCTTCTGATTTGGGTGCTCTATCTTACTTTCTCTTGCATTATTATCCTGGAGGAAGCCAGCTACCATGTTGAGAGGAAGTCCTACGGGGAGGCCTACCTGCAAAGGGACTGAGGCCTACCAACATCTACAGCAGTGTAGATCCCCACCCTCACATCTTTTAATCCTGGAGATGAGCAGCCCCAGCCAAAGGGACAAAAACTTAACTGTAGTCTCACAAGAGACCTTCAGCCAGAGGCAACCAGCTAAACTCCTTTCACGTTCCTGACCCACAGAAACTGAGATGATAAATTTTGTTGTTTTCAGCTGCTAAACTTTGGAGTAATTTGTTACAATGATAATAGATAACTAACATAGCTAGATTCTTTTAAAGCATAAAAATAACTTAGAATTTTGTTTCTTAAGAACAAGATATTTTACTTAGTGCTTTTTTTCTTTCAAAACTTACAGATTTCTAAACATTAATTTTGAAATATATTTGAGGTCACTTTTTAACCCAAATCAAGTTTTTCAATAAACTAAAGTGCTAGATGTGAGAATTTAAATAGAAATAGTTTAAGAAGGTGAAAACTAGCATAGTTTTAGTAAAGATAAGAGTCTTCCAGAGAAAATGTTAATTTAACTGAAAGCAGTACATCTCTCTAGGGAAATAGGGAATGATATGTGTGTCATATAAGTACAGAGAATGGAATTTTATAAACTGATTTTTCACAAAGATGCTAAGATATACCTTTTGTACTTCTTTTTTAAAAACAGTTTGAGGGGAAAATATGTATGAAAACATAAAGAGAAAGCAAAAAAAAAAAGAGTGATAATAATGAGCCAACAAATATATGTGGCTGCAAAAATAGTACAGCCATTCTTTTTTTTTACGTGCAGGCTCAGTGGCCATGGCTCACGGGCCCAGCCGCTCCGTGGCATGTTGTGATCTTCCCAGACTGGGGCACGAACCCATGTCCCCTGCATCAGCAGGCGGACTCTCAACCACTGAGCCACCAGGGAAGCCCCCCATAATCATGTTCTTTTAAAGAGCAAGAGAGACTGTGGCCATTTAGAGGTCTGGAGTCCAATGTAAATAAATGTTATTATCTTGATGAAATCTCTTGGTTTCTTTTCTTCTGGATGTATAGAATTGTAAACTGGTATACCTCATAACCACGGTATTAAAAATAAAGTCTTTGTGCTAGGTACTATCATGAGGACAAGTAATACCCGCTCTGGGCCCAATGGCTAGAATAAGACATATGAGGAGAAAGGAAAAGAGATAAGAAAAGGCTTTGGGGAACAGAGTTGGTTAGAGGCTAGATCAGAGGTTCTCAAAGTTGAGGAGTCATCAGAATCACCTACACGGCTCAGTGTTAAACTTTATACTTGCAAATTTCTGATGCAGTATGTCTGAAATGGGGGCCCCAAATTTTTATACCTAACAAATTTCTAGGTGATGTTGATGCTACTAATGGGAACCATAGTTCTCTAACCACTAGAGTAGGGTGTGGGACTTGATGATATTTTAATTTAATCAATGTTCTCTAAGTTTTATTTGTAGTGCTCCTATTTTAAATTCTCAGTGATGGCACGAATATTAATTATGCCTGGTAGTTATTGATCTTTTCTCTTCCTCCATCTATTTGGAGGAAGAGATTGTATAAATCAGATATTGGGTGTTGGTTAATTTTTTAATGTCTCATTTTGTGAAGTTAGGAAATATTTTTGGTTAGCAGGAAAATCTTGATCAGTTACTGCTGCAGATTAAGGGCTCTTTTAAGGAAACTCCTTGATGAAAACTGTTCAAAAAATTACTCCATCATGGAATGGCCTGCTGGAGGCTCTGCCCAGTCAATTGAATATAATTGTGGTACAGGAAAAGACAGCTGTAAGCTTGACCTA
>NW_006778055.1:67621-115995 GCF_000442215.2 Lipotes vexillifer | reverse complement strand
CAGTACTATCTGGAGGGAAAGGAAAGGAACCAACATTTATTGAACAGTATGTAAAGCTTTTATGAATTTAGTTATACTACTGTTACATATAATTTTTAAATCTTATTTATACTGGGTTTATAGAGTTTGAATAAAATCAATAACGTATATATATATTTGTCTGTGCATGTGTGTGTGTGTGTGTGTGTGTGTGTGTGTGTGTGTGATACTATTAAGCTCTGAACTTAGGTATTTCTTGGCCTAGTATAAGTAATCAGCATTGGATGCAAGAATATTTTAAAAAATCAGGTCTCTTTGCAACATTTTCTAAAAAATATAAGATAACTCATGTTTACTGTAGGTAGTTAGATTTCTTTGTCCTTTTGTTAGAATAACATTATCTACATGACTTTAGGGAAATCATATACTGTAGATTCACAACTGATTTTTTTCATGCCTTTCCATATACATTTGTTAATAGTAACAATACTGTCATTGAAAATATTTTGATTTTCACAGGAAATATTTTAATGCCTTTTAAAATAATAATTGGTTTATTAATATTAGATATTTGATATATGCTCAAAAATAATTCCAACATTGGATGTGTTGGGGAAGAAGAAACTTTTCCTCTACCCTTCTAAGTTCTTCTGTCTGGTATAAGAATAAAATTGACATGAGATAGATTAAAAGGAGAAAATCAAACAAAGTTTAATAGCATGTATACATGGGGGAGACCCAGGAAAACTGAGTAACTCGCCAAAATTGTTGAAGCCCTCGTGTTACACACCATCTTCAGCTAAAGACAAAAGAGGATGTTAGGGGTAGCATTTTGGAACTTCAAAGGGGAAGAAGGCAATTCACGTGGAGATTGCAAGTTTGCTGGGCCACACAGAGACAATGGGACACAGAGTGGACTCTGATCTCTAAGCCCTAACCAGTCTCCCCCACCACACCTGGCCCGTATTCTTTGCAGGTATCTCTGGTGATGGCTCTATTCCTGGAAGGGGACTTTTATCTAAATTCTTTTAGGCAGTTAAAGGGGAGGTAACAAGGAAAACTTTCCAAGTCTTCTGTTTCTTAAAAATAATCAGCCTAAATTAATCTTCATGCCAAAGAGACACATTATGTGGTGGCAGGACTTGCTCCCCTACAAGAGTCCAAGTTCTCTTTTTTGTCTTAATTGTGGATAACCCATTGTCCCAACTTCCTTCCTCCCTTCCTTCCTTCCTTCCTCCCTCGCTCCCTCCCTCCCTCTCTTTCTCTCTCTCTCTTTCTTTCTTTTTTAATTGAGGTATAACTGACATATAACGTATTAGTTTCAGGTCAGCATCATTTCTTGAAAACACTGTCCTTTCCTCATTGCATTGCATTGGTATCTTTGTTGAAAATCAATTGGCCACAAATGTAAATCTTTATTTCTGGACTCTTAATTCTGTTCCATTGGTCTATTTGCTTATTCTTGAACTAATAACAAACCACCTTGATTACTGGGCTTTATATTAAGTTTTGAAATCAGATAGTGTTTTGTTCTTTTTCAGTTGTTTTGGCTATTCTAGATCTTTTACTTTTCCATACCAATTTTAGGATCAACTTGCCAGCTTCCGCAAAAAAAAAGCCTGCTGGGATTTTAAGAGGAATTGCCAGGAATTAATAGATCAATTTGGGCAGAATTACCAACGTGACGACATTGAGTTTTCCAATTTGTGACCATCTCCATTATTTAGATGTTCTTTAACGTATCTCAGAAATATTTTATAGTCTTCAATATACAAATCTTACACCTCTTTTGGTAAATTTACTTCTAAGTTTTTCATTCTTTTTGTTACTACTGTGAATGAAATTGTTTCTTCATTTTATTTTCAGAGTGATTATTGCTAAAATAGAGATATACAATTGATTTTCATAGTTTCATCTTGCATGCTCTGTGGGGGAGGAAAATAATTTTCCCTCTATACTTCTAGGTTCTTATCTGAGACCCCCTGTAATAAAAAGATAGATTAACAGGAAAAAAACACACAGAAGTTTAACAACATGCATACCTTCTGTATACATGGGAGATACTAGGAAAACCGAGTAAGTTTGAAATGGCCTTAGCCACAACCTTAAATAGCATCTCCAGCTAAAGACAAAGGAAGATGTTGGCAAGGAAGGAAGCCAGTTATGTGAGGTTACCAGGCAAAGCACAGTAAACGAGAGTAAGGTTGGTATGCACAGTATAGTCCATGTCTTCTCCGTTCATACGAGTTTCTAGACATTAGAGTCATTCTTGTTTTCCTGGTACAGAGAGGGAGACACCCTTACAATTGGAGATTCCTCTTATAAATGTAAATGCCCCTTAAAACGGGTAACTTCTACTTGCTTTTTCGAGCTTTTCCTGTGTCTGCTGTTTCTTAAAAAGTAACCAGCTCAAGATAATCCTTATGCCAAAGATGTATTTTAGGGTGGCAAACTCTGCTCTCGATCAAAGAGAAATGGCTTATGATCTGTCAGCACAGATATTTTCCTTTAGCTCTGTTCCCCTGTGGTTCTGTATTCTCATACTATGGCCTCTGCAGGGACCTCCTCAACATTTCCTGTGACCCTAGATCTCAGTGTGTTCTAACCAAAGGATTATTGGTTATGTCTCTCAGAATTTTGGTCCTTGACTTTTAACAGGTGGCAGTACTGTTTCAGTTCTGACTTCTCATTCTTGGTCACATGGGGCTGAGGAAATTATTTGTCATATTGTTTATTGTCTATTTTATTCTTTACATTTACCTTATGAAGAGATTTGAGAGAGGACATGTATCAAAATTCTCCTACTTTATTATATCCAACCAGAAGTCTTAAAGTGTGTTCTATTTTCACACTTGTTCCCTAAACTACTCCCATCAGTAAACTGGGAAATAAAGAAGAGAGATTAAATTGTTTACCGAAGGTAATACAGTTAACCATATGCAGAAGAAAAAAAAATCCACCTGCTTAAAGGTCATTCTTGGCCAGCCTACTCATTAATTTATTATCTTCGAACTTAATTTTTATAGAAATGACTTCCCCAACCTGAAAAGGAAAGTAAAGCAGGAAAAGATGTTTAGTATCAGAAAATATTTTTCCAACAGCCAAGAGAAGCTGGAAATAATGAGCCAAAAAGAACTAGTTAATATAAGTTATATCAAAGTTAAGTCAGCTTTAAAACTTAAATTTCATTTCTAGTCTTTTTTCCACACAACACATATACTACTTAAACTGCTGGATGCTTAGCCTAACTGTCCATTTAAAGTTGCTGCTCTTTTCTTAGATGTGTCTTCACAATCTTAAGAAATAGCCCAGAACGGGTAGCTAAAGTATTATAGCTCCAAAGCAATCAATAGGCTTTAGCATCTCAACTATCTTCTTTCTGGTTAAATTGTATTGCAATGCTTTTTAAACAACTGGTTGCCTCAGTAACCTTAGTAATCTGCCTTTTGAGAATCACATGATTTTTTTTCCACACCATTCTTCTAGTGAATTTATTGTTCCTATAGAAATGAGAGAGCGGAGGGAAGCTGGGGCTAAATGCTATGATTTTATATTCTTACTTGGTGGTTCCAAGTGAGACTAAAGGAAATTATCTTCTACTATGTAGAGTTTGTTTTTTGGGAAAGGAGAAGGCAGCCCTTATATTCACACAGCTGCAGCCTATTAAAATCGAACAGAATGCAATCAAAATAAATTCTGACATCAGAACATAACACTTTTAAGTTCTTTTTTGGCTGTGCCTACTCATACACAACTGTTGGAAAATCAAGCATGAACTAAATTGCTCAAATCAATGGTTAGTTGTAAAACAACATGTGAGTAATTGATTGACTGTATTCTACTATTGATTCAAAGTGACTTGTGTACATTGGCCTAGACTTTAATAATAATACATAGAAAACAGACAGGATTCCCAGGCATTCAGAGTAGGTAGTTTTTAAATGAATTTTTAAAAACCTAAGGAATTTCCCATAATAACTTTTATCCAGATGCTGCTTCACAAGTGAATCTCTCACTCTCTTTCTCTGTCGATCTTTCAAAAGGTTTATACAGCTATGATTTTTTTTGTTCCTCAACATTTTTACGTTTAAATTCAGGTAGCTATCTTCAAGGAAGCTAAAACTAAAGCTTTTTTTTTATTGCCATATCGAAGCACGCAGCCCCAACAAGTTACAACAAGTAAAGTGTTACTATAGAGCGTACATATGCAATGTTCCCGAATGGAAAATGTCAGTATATCATAAGACATTCAGGCAGTTGGATGCTTTGGTGATATGAGACATACCCTATTTTACCTTAACTTTTTTTTTTTCCTCCATTCTCTCAACCCATACACAATCATAATGGGAAACAGAAAAATCTATTTCACATTCCAGTTATAGTAATGCATATTTCCATTTTGACATGTCTCTTGAGTGGATGGTACAGAGATCATTTCCACTTTTATTTTGAACAAACTATAGGTCCCAAATAAACTTTTGTATTATACTTAGAAAATTAAAATCATGTTTCATTTGGACTTGTGTACAAAGACTCACTTGAATTTTTCTATAGATATTTAAATAATTATATTTTCATAAGTTGATTTCACATCTTTAGGTTAGAGTTTAATGTGAAAGCATGACCAATATAAAATTTGGAAGATATGCACATTTACACTGAAAGCTTTGTTTTGAAATTCATTGGTAAGATGAAGGGAGAGAAAGAGAGACAATCAAGATAAATACATGTCATACTGAAACAGTTAAAAAATAGTGGTACACATTATTGATACTGATCAATTTTCATTTTATAAAGTCATAATACAGGACTTTTTCCAACTATTAACGAAAGTGTTTGTTTTCATTAATTTATTATTTTATTACTAATGTTGAGAAGTGTAACTATTGAGATTGGATTTTTATTTTTAATATTTTAGTAACCCCTCACTTTATAACTTTTCTTTCTTTTTCCTTCTTTTTGAATGGTACATCCACCCTTTGATTGGAACTCTACAGTTTTCTATTATTGCAAGCTTTCATGTATTCAAAATTTTAATAAACATTTGTAATTCTAAAATTTTCTATTACTACAAGTTGTTTTTGTGTGTGAAATCAATTCATGATTGATTCTTTTATTTATTTATTTATGTATTTTTGGCTGCGCTCGGGCTGTCTCCTGTTATAGCAAGCAGGGGCCACTCTTCGTTGTGGAGTGTGGGCCTTTCATTGCAGTGGCTTCTCTTGCTGCGGAGCATGGGCTCCAGGTGCACGGGCTTCAATAGTGGCATGCAGGCTCTAGAGTGCAGGCTCAGTAGTTGTGACACATGGGCTTAGTTGCTCCGTGGCATGTGGGATCTTCCTGGTCCAAGGCTTGAACGCGTGTCCCTTGCATTAGCAGGCGGATTCTTAACCACTACGCCACCAGGGAAACCCTCATGATTGAGTCTGATTTAGATCATACTCAGTTGTAAGCAATAAATGTTCATTTTAAAATAGGGGCAAGGGCTTCCCTGGTGGCGCAGTGGTTAAGAATCCACCTGCCAATGCAGGGGAGATGGGGTTGAGCCCTGGTCTGGGAAGACCCCACATGCCACAGAGCAACTAAGCCTGTGCATCACAACTACTGAGCCTACGCTCTAGAGCGCATGTGCCACAACTACTGAGCCCGCGTGCCACAACTACTGAAACCCACGTGCCTAGAGCCCACGCTCCACAACAAGAGAAGCCACCACAATGAGAAGGCCAAGCACTGCAACGAAGAGTATCCCCTGCTTGACGTAACTAAAGCCCACGTGCAGCAATGAAGACCCAGTGCAGCCAAAAATAAATAAATAAGTAAATTAAAAAAAAAATAGGGGCAAAACAATGACATCGATTAATATTACCTACTAAGAGATAATAGCTGGAGCTTCCCTGGTGGTTTATCCTAAACCAGATAAATAAATTAAAAAAGAAGACCCCACACATAGTTACATCAAAATGAAACTTCAGAATTACAAAGGCAAATGTGATATAGTAAAATAATGTAGAATAAAAGATTGCCTTCAAATGAACAGCAGTTTCACTCATGGCTGATTTCTCAACAGTGACTAAAGTCAAAAAAGATTATAATAATACTATCACTGATTAAAAGACGGTGAGTTCAAGTCCTGGCCCATGAGTTCAAGTCCCAGTTGCACACCTGGTCTCAGGACTTAATGAAGCTCAGGTTCTTTATGTTTCAGCACAGAAGGATTCAGTGAGAGGCAAAGTGATAGAAAAGAAGTGGATTTATTTAGAGAGATATACATTCCATAGACAGAATGTGGTCCTTCTCAAAAGGCAAGAGTGGCCCCAGAATATGGGGTTATCTTGGAAAGTGAGAGTGTCCCTGGGAGAAACACACTCCACAGACAGAGTGTGGGCCATCTCAGAAGGTGAGAGGCCCCAAAATATGGGGTGGTTAGTTTTAATGGACTGGGTAATTTCATAGGCTAATGAGTGGGAGGATTATTCCAAGTATTCTGGGGAAGAAGCAGGGATTTCTGGAAACTGGGCCACCGCCCACTTTTTGGCCTTTTATGGTCAGTCTTGGAACTGTCATGACACCTGTGGGTGTGTCATTTAGCATATGCTAATATATTACAATAAGCATATAATGAGGCTCAAGGTCTACTGGAAGTTGACTGGCTCGCCATCTTGGACCTGGTTGGTCCTGACCAGTTTATGTTGTATCCTGAACAACTATGTCATTCTTTTAAAGGTTTCATCCTGCCCTCTTCCCTCCTGTTTCATTAGTACTTGCATAAAAATGGCAAAGAATGGTCTTTTCAATAAATGTTTTTTTGAAAATTGGTTATCCTTATTCAATAAAAGTAAATTGGCTATATATAAAATAGATAACCAACAAGGACCTACTGTATAGCACAGGGAGCTATACTCAATATTTTGTAATAACCCATAAGGGAGGAGAATGTGAAGAAGAATATACATATATATATGTGTGTGTATATATATATATATACATAAATATATATATATATATATATAACTGAATCGCTGTGCTGTACACCTGAAACTAACATGATATAGTAAATCAAATATACTTCAATTAAAAAAATATAAAAAAAGTAAAAATACAAAAAAACTTTACATAATAAACAGAAGTCAATTCCACACAGATTAGTGCTCTAAATGTAAAGTGTAAAATAATAAAGCTTTTAAAAGATAATATAGTAGAATATCTTTCAGAATTCTGGGAAGTAAATATATTTTAAATAAGACACAATTGTACCGGTCACTTAGAAACAGGATTAAATAAATTTAAAAAATACTAAAATTAAGAATTTTTGTCTATTAAAAGGCATACAAAGAATGAAAAGATATATCACAGAATAGGAAAACAGACTTGTCATATATACAACTGGCAATTGACTTGAATAAAGACCTCCTACAAATTAATTAGAAAAAACCAGACGGAAAAAAAGATGGAAGAAAAGATGGGCAAAAAATCAAACAAGCAGTTAATGGCCAATGAAAATATAAAAAGTTCTCAACTTAGTTGCCAGGGGAGTGATAAACTCAATAATGGGTTATCTCTGTATCACAACTAAAATTATGATATGCCCAAGTGATGAGGATGATGTGGAACAATGGAAATTCTCCTGAAATGCTGTGTGGAATTTAAATTGTTAGACCATTTTAGAAAACAGTTTGTCATTATCTAGTAATTTTGAAGATGCATGTACCTGATGATTCTGCAGTTCCATGCCTAAACACGTACTTTAGAGAAACATGCACATAAAACCCAGGATCTATGTACAAAAATATTCATTTCAGCATTTTTATAATAGCTTGAAACTTATAAGTAGTAGTATATTCATATCAGAGAACATCAGCAATGAAATCAAACAAATTACAGCTGTACTCAACAGACTCTGTATTGAGAAAGAAACCAAACACAAAAGGATATGAATTGTATGGTTTTTACTTATGTGAGTTTCAAAAATAGTTAAAAAAGAAAAGCATGTTTTCTAGGAATATATGATAAAACTTAAAAAAAACCCCATGAAGTGTGAGGTTGAAAGGGGAGCTTCTGGGGAACTGGTCATGTTACATTTATTGATTCAGGTATTTATATTTTCTACTTTCTGTATGGTTGTTATATTAATCTTAAAATATTTTAAAATATATTAATTAGAGACCACATATCCTTTTTCTGGGCAACATTTTCAAAGCCTGTCTCCTGACACACATTTAAATATTACTTGTTAATAACAGAATTAGACTGCTAGCAGTAACGGGAACATTAGAGATTGTTTCTGTCCTAGTCAACCTCAATTTCTTATCTAGTGTTGAACTTGGGAGCAACCAATCAACAAATTCTCTGCCTTCTTAGAAAGATGCAGACATTCTGGTAATGAGAATTTGGTGATTACTGTCATAATGTGGTGATTACCTCTTTTCTTGGGAAACTATACAGTAGAATGTGGTAAGAATGGGCTTTTTAAAAAAATGCCCAATAGTAGAAGACAAAGAAAAGCTATTAGGAAGAAAATAAGTTGACAAAATGGAGATAAGAGAGATCATTCAGGAAATTTGAATCATGGGATTACTTTGAAACTGTAGAAAGAAGCCAAATGGGTGGAACCAAAATTGAATATTTCTCAAATAATTTATGAAGGAGAGCAGTGACATATGTATTTGCAGCATGCATATAATATGTCAGTGAAAAAATGATACCGAATAGCCTACCCCTGATTTCTCTTAAAATCAATTACCCTATTTTAGGAAAACACCGTGATAAGGGCCCTGATGTTAGCAATGCCCAATAAAACAAAGATTTACTGCTTTACATGCTAGTAAGGCAAATATGTATTTGTGTGTGTGTGTGTGTGTGTGTGTGTGTGTGTGTTCTCAGAAAAACAGTAGGAAGCTAAGGACCATGTGGAGTGAGGTAGTCAGTCAAAATTCTGTAGTTGTGATATGGCAAAGGCCATTTTATGAAAAAGTCTCACTGATGTTCAATCAGTGAGGTGCACTCGTGTAACGCTTTTACTTGGTCTTCTCATACCCAGATCTATCTCACTCACAGATGCTTCGTATGTGTGTGTTTTCTAGTTAAGGTCACCGTGACCTAGGCCAACCATGAAAAGATAGATCCACTATTTGAACTAAAAGTAACTCTAATATGTCATATTAATATGACAACCACAGCAGTGTGTGCCTTCCTCACAGTCTAGCCCAGAGAAGTACATTTACTTTCTCTTCCAAGTCCTAGTTGCTATCGTACACATTAGGGTCGCTCCCTTTGACTATAAGCCATCCATCGTTAGGTATTTTACCACACGCAAAGATCCTATGAACCACGCAAGGTATAGAACAGCCTTCTTCTGTTCTTCCATAATCATTTTATAATGTGCAGTTCTTCACTGATGATGTGTTTCCTTGCGCGTTCATATTGTCTAGGCATGTGCAGGCCTGCAGTTATCTGAAGCACACATATTAGGACCGTAAACCCAGATATTCTAGGGCAACAGTTGCACAGTTAACTGTGCAAAGTGTGGTGCACAGACATCAACAGCAGCATTACCTGGCAACTTTTTAGAAATGCAAAATTTTTGGTCCCACCGCAGACCTACGGAATGAGAAACTCTGGGGAATGGAGACCAGCAATCTGTCTGTTAACAAGCTCTTCAGGTGATTCTGATGCACACTAAAGTTTGAGAACCACTGATGTAGGCTGATTGCTAATAATTACTATTGAGTGTTCTATTCCTTTCTGATGACTATGCATCTTTGAGGCCTATTTCTTAAGAGCAACCAAGCACAAGTAAGAGCAGACTTCTGCTAGTCACATTGCTTACACACCAGATTTTCTGGTTGGGATGCCATGTTCCTACAACTTAACAATAATGAAGACTTTATATCTTAGAATGTGATTCTGGATATTTGATCAAAGCACAGACTATGACGCCAGTCTGCCTGGGTTTGTTTCCTAGTTCTGACTGTACTAACTGGGTTGCCTTGAGCAATTTACTTAACCTCTCTATGCCTTAGTTTTTCCATCTATCAAGTGGGGATAACAATAGAACCTACTTTATAGGATGTTTGTGAGATTAAATAAATTAACAAACACAAACCTCTTAGAACAGTGTCTGGATAGGGAGCTTTATACAAGCACCTGACATCATTAATACTAAGCAGACTATATTAGAAGAGCAGATGGCTGAAATACGAAATTCAGGTCACAAAGAAAATTTGTTGAAAGAACAGAAAGCAGTTAATTTGGACAAAAGAAGACTAAGGAAATACATTATAAGTGTCTTTATAATGTGTTGCTCCTGAAAATAATGTTAGAAACAAAGAGAAGTCACAGAAGGTAATCTTTGTTTCAACATGAGTATATGTCGTATGTTAAAGTATATTTCAGAAATTAAAACATCGAAACAGAGTAAAACTCAATGATAATGTGTTCTGGATATAGCATGATTAATGATTGCTGCTCCCAACCTGTGTCTTTTGTTGTTAACCTATTCTTAAATGTAACTGGGAAAAGTTCTTGTATTGGGAATGCGGGGAGTGAGAGGATTAGCAAGTGATAGCTACCTGACTCTCTGGGAATTTCTGAGTTCAGTGTATAATCAGTTATGTAAAGTATAACCTTCTTCTCTTTTGTGCTTCTGACAGTTTAGGCTGTTTGAAAAACTTACTCTTTTTTTTTAAACTCACAATACCGTGACACCACATTTTATGTGATTAAATTATTGGATATTACATAGCACGCTATAGTGGGGTTTTAAGGATATCCCACTAGGGTTAGGAAAAAGCCTCTACTCTAAGCCTCCTGAGTGGACCTCTGCTGCCCTGACTCTTCAGCTTTACTTCTGGCGCCCCTCAAACCTTTCCATGATCAAGAAACTGCCCAGCAGGTCACCTCAGAGATGCTGCTCTAAGACTAAATCTGCTGTTCATTTGTCTAATCGATTTGTCAGTTAGTTGTTAAAGATATTGAATAACACCCAGATTCCCATGCACTTCTTCTATTTTCTTTATGGCACTTACCAGAAGATAAGTATTTGCTTATTTATTTGTTCAGTATCAAAAGGGCACAATCTTATTCTGTTTGATTAATGACCACAAACCCAGCACCAAGAAGAGATCCCAGCAAAAAGAAGTATTGATACTAAGTAGGTGATGAATTAATGGATGACTGAATAAAGGACTATACATATCTTCTAAGTACAGATGGCCATTTTTGGAATAATGTGTTATATCTAAAATCTGTCCGGGAATTATCAACAAAACTGAATATATACAAAAAATTCAGTGTTGGGCACATTTAATAAACATCATAAACACACTTAAGATATTAATATCTGCAGTTCATTGATATTAAAATTCATGTCATATTCCTCATAATAGCTGAAAAAGCTCACGCCTTACTTTATTGATGCTAATTACAATGTAAAACACATTTTAATGTCACCATAATGGGTGAGATAATTAATCTCTGCAAAGTGGTGAAGCATTACTTAAATTACTAATTGGATTTCAATATGCATTATCAATGACTTTTAGTCTGTGTAATGAGTGATTGGAAACCTTATAGAATGTGGCATATTAATACCAAAGAATGTGAATAACAAAAATAAGTCACAAGTATAACATTCTAGGAATCTCTTAAAAAGACATTTAAACTTTAAGGACATGGAACTCATGTAAGACAAATGAAGTCTACTAATCTAACATGCAGATAAATATTTGATTATAATAATGATTTTGTAGAAAGTATAGAATTGCAGAAACCTAAGGAAAATTATAACTTTAGGGAGAGGGTGCAATAGAAGAATAATTTGCTGTGGAAATTATACTGGTGCTAGAAATTCTAGAGGCAGTATGGGTTACAAAGGAAAAGCATGGCATCAGACCCAAATTCAGATTTCAACTCTACCACTGACAAGTTGGGAGACTTAGGCAAATTATAAAACTTTCTAAGCCTGTCTGCCTTTTAAAATATTTACTTAGGCAAATTATAAAACTTTCTAAGCCTGTCTGCCTTTTAAAATACTTCTCTTTTTTACTTTATTTTTTCTTTCTCTTTTCCTTCTTTCCTGGCTTCTCTCTCTCTCTATTTCTCTCTCCCTAATATGCCCACACATAGATGTGTTTGAGAACCCCGAATTTCTTTCTTTGTAAATGCAGTACATTTTTAGCAATATTATTACCATAGGCTCTAATAGCTTAATCCATGCATAAGACCTAGTTTCCTCCCCAGGGGACATATTCTCTATGCAAAAAGCTGGTAAATATTAGGACAGATATACTGAAGACTAAATTTCTTATACAGAGAAATAGTTTACTCATCAGCTTCCACTGATGTCTTCTGTGCCTGTTTTTGAAATAATCTATTTCAGAAGGTTTAGTGATTGGATTCAAAGTTTCTTGATGTGTCCAACTTATATCAACATCATTCTGACTTGACAGACAGATTTTGTTTTTCTCTGCCAGTCTCTTTGGTTTCCTAGATTCTAAGAGCAGATTAAGTCTATAAGTATTTGGAAATCTTCTACAGAAGATGAACATTATAGTAGTCTTCTACACTAGTATGGTAGTAGAACGTATGTCAATAAGTGAAAGCTCTTTTGTATGTTGTCCACTTCCTCTAATTTAAATTCTAGACCCTTAGGCATCAGCCTTTTTTTTTTTTTTTTTTTTTTCCGCTACACGGACCTCTCACTGTTGTGGCCTCTCCCGTTGCGGAGGCCACAGGCTTCGGACGCGCAGGCTCAGCGACCATGGCTCATGGGCCCAGCCGCTCCGCGGCATGTGGGATCCTCCCGGACCGGGGCACGAACCCGTGTCCCCTGCATCGGCAGGTGGACCCCTAACCACTGTGCCACCAGGGGAGCCCCAGCCATTATTTTTTAATATCTACTCAGGAAATGGTTTCCCACTTCTTTTTTTTTGGTTTCCCACTTCTTGACATGAATAAGGAACACTGGATTTGGAGTTAGAATAATCTTGTTTCAGAAATGGCCGCATCTCAAACTAGCCTTGTGATGTAAATTTAAGACAACTTATTTAACTTCTCTTAGTCTTTCTCATTTATAATATCAGAATAATAGCTTACAGTAGTAATGAAATGAACTGAGATCTTGTGTAATGAATCTGAATACAGTTTACAAGATGTAAGACACCTCAAGTTATAATTTAATTACACAAACACTGAACTCGTCCAGTATATTTACATAGATATCTTCAGAGAATGACATGGAAGTTTCCAAAGAAGATTTCAAGTAACATCCGTTTCTACCCCAACTCCTATCTCACATCTTTAGCCAGATAGTTTTCTTTTTTTGGCAAGGAGAGGGATAAAAACTGTTTTGTCTCAAGGGCCTTTGATGCTTTAAAACAAGCATTAATTTCTTTAGAATACTATCACACCAATTTGAGCAACATTTATTTGTACTTTTCAAGCAGCTATTTAGTTTACTTATTCTGGTTAGGATAACCCACAGGAATAATTTCAAACCTAAAATTGAGGTCTGGTTATCCATTTTAGTGTTGGGGCAAATTATCATTGGTATAGGGGAGAAGGGTATCTTTCTCTTTTTTTTTTTTTTTTAAATCACTCTGATCATCTCTGCTCTGTTTTGTAGTATTCCTGGGAGGCTAGACTACTTTTGGAACTACAGTGAAAATTCATGGACTCAGACAGGCCTCAAATGTGAACTTACCCTAGGGAGATTTGACCAGTCGGTTGAAACTTAATAGTAATGAGATTGAATTATCTGTTATGGACCAATGGACTATGTTCTGTTCTATGGCCTTGGGCTACATTCGAAATTTAGCCAATCATCTCAACATTGTATGCCAGACTGAACTGGATGAAATAAATCTCCATGACTACAAAAATGTCTAAAATTATATGCCCTACTCATCTGAATTAGTACCATTATGTTTTGATTTGGAGAAAAGCAAATGTATTTTGAATACAACCTGATATACTTCAAGCTGAGCAAATCTCCCGAACTTCCTCTGATATATGATTGGTTATTTCCAAGTTCTAAATTATACCACTAAGTCAGAGTCAGGTCCAGCATAACAAAAGAAAAAAAGCAGAAAGAAACTTGATTAATAAGATCCCCATGTTTGGAAATGATTGATTCTAGGATGCACCTCATATTAGACTGAGAGATCATATTTATGATCAAGACTTTCAAATCCCACTAGTACCCCGAGCATATGCCAAGCACAAAACAAACGTTTATTCAATGACTGGTAACATGTCAGAAGATTTTGGTCAAGGATCAACTCCCAAAAGACCACCAGAAATACCTGTTGATCAAGCAAGTCTAAATTTATTAGATTTACTGCAGTAAGGGATAACATCTTGTCAGAGGGTTAGCAATGTCTCAAAATGGGGGAAATTAGGAAATAATAATTTATAGGGTTTTAGGGCTTAGGATGCATGATTTTAAGGCAGGTCTTGCAATGTGGAGAACTGACTGGGAGTGGGCAGAGTTTATAACATAATAGCTTTCAATTGATAGGCACAGTGAAGCAAGGGTTTGAAATAAATAGTCTTAGTAAGCAAGCTCAGTCTTGTTAAAAAAGGTTTTTAGTTTACTCATAGTTTTACCTTTGAGGAGTGGGTATTTCTTGGTGCAAGAACTAAGGTACTTTTCCTTGGTGTCAGTACAATTTTAAACAGGGAAAGAAAGTATGCCTGGTTTCAGTATTGTTTAACACAGGGGCAAGAAATAATATTGGTTTTAGCTAATTAAAAATGAAAAGAAGAGTAAGTAAACCTTTATTGAACCACCTAATGACAAAAATTGTCTTAATGAGATAGGTGCATCTGCCTCATTGCAAAGAAATTACTCTCTTCAGTTGTATTATTCTTAGTTAATTCTTTCCATGTCTACTCTATGTCTTTCTGAAAGTAATTGAATGGACTGAGAGAGCAATCACCCCTTTTTTGAGGTAGTCAATATTCTGTATCAATTTCAATGAACTATTTTTGGCACTCAAGAGTCTTTGTACATCTGCCTAACTTATTTTTCCACACTCCATGTGGGAGGTAGTAAGCAGTAAGAGAAGACTGTGAATTTTTTTCATCTTTCGGCTAATTGATATTTTTGGCATTTTAAATGTTGATACTTTATCATGTATAGGTAAAACTTTCACTTTTTGAGTTAATTATTTCAGGTTTTGATTGGAAGATCAAATCTCTCTTTGGCTACATTACCTTCCATGCAATATTATAGACTTTTGCTCCCTCTACCTTGCTTCATTAGCCCAAGATAGAAGGCATTCTAACTTGAAGGAAACTCATAGAAATCCCTTTTATTTCATTCTCGCTGTTGCTTTGGTTTTTAAAATATTTTTCTATTCTTTTACTGTCATTTAATTAGGTTTTAGGAGGAAAAGGAAAAAAGAATGTATACTTTGGTCTGTCACCTTGACTGAAAGATGTTTTGTTAATTTTGTGTATCCATTGGGATATTCAATTTGTTTTTAACTGATTATTAAGTAATGAAGCCTCTACTATTCTACGAATTTATTTATTTATTTATTTATTTATGGCTGCATTGGGTCTTCGTTGCTGTGCACGGACTTTCTCTAGTTGTGACGAGTGGGGGCTACTCTTCGTTGTGGTGCATGGGCTTCTCATTGCGGTAGCTTCTCTTGTTGCGTGCAGAGCACAGGCTCTAGGCGGGTGGGTTTCAGTAGTTGTGGCACACAGCCTCAGTAGTTGTGGTGCACGGGCTTAGTTGCTCCACAGCATGTGGGATCTTCCCAGACCAGGGCTTGAACCCGTGTCCCCTGAATTTGCAGGCGGATTCTTAACCACTGTGCCATGAGGGAAGTCCTTACTGTTCTAAAATATATTGTACCTCTTAATGGAAAGCAATGGAGATGGTGAAAAACAACTCTAGACTGAGAGTTAATTCAGTCCTAGTTCCAGTTTTGATGATTCTAGCTATATGAAGTGAAACAAGTCACTTAACCTTTTCAATTTCAGTACCTTCATCTGTAAAACAGTCATGTTATTCTATATACGCTTCTAAGATCCTTCCAGTGCTAATATTCTGACTCTGTTTTATCCCAAGACAAGGTATCTCAATTGGCTACCTCTGAGTACAGAAAAATTTGATTATTTTAGTACAAGTTTTAGGAACATTAAATCTCAAATCCAAACTTTTGAGTTTTAAGTCTTAGGTCTACATGCTTTAAAATCTTTTAATGCATTTATAGATACAGGTAGATATAAAGCAACTAGATGTATGACAGTTCAATTCTGACATTGATTACCTGGTGTTAGTATCAGACTCCACAGGCATAAGGGCTCAGTCCCATAGGATTGCCCCCACTTCAGATGCCAGTCACAAGTATCCAGGTTATCCACACTTGTTCAACTTGGCTACTAAGTTGGGGGTTTTTACAACCCCCCCTCAAGTTCGACAATTTGCTGGAATGACTCCCATAACTCAAGAAAAAGTTATACTTACTATTATAGTTTGTTATAAAGGATACAAATGAACAGCCAGATGACAGGTACATAGGGCAAGGCCATGAAGAGTCCTGAGTGCAGGAACCTCTGTCCTGTGGAGCTGGAGTGTGCTACTCTCCTAGCACATGGATGTGTTCACCATTTCCTAAGTTCCCAGAACTCTGTTATTTGGGGGTTTTATGGAGGATTCGCTACATAGGCATTGGTGATTAACTAAATCTTCAGCCCTTCACTCTCTGGAGGTTGGAGGGTAGGACTGAAAACTTCCAAGTTTTTAATCAGGGCTCAATCTCTCAGGGACCAGCCCCACCCTGAAACTATTTAGGGGCCTGCCAAGAATCACCTGACTAGAACAAAAGGTGTTCCTATCACCCTTATCACTTAGGAAATTCTAAGCGTTTTGGGAGCTCTGTGCCAGGAAATGGAGAAAAAGACAAAATATTTTTCTTCTTATAATATATATATTATATACATGCATATATATGCATATTCCTTTCCCTTTTTTTCTTTTTTTTTGGCTCATGACATCATCAATCACTTTTCTTTTTTTTTTTTTTCGGTATACGGGCCTCTCACTGTTGTAGCCTCTCCCATTGGGGAGCACAGGCTCCGGACGCGCAGGCTCAGCGGCCATGGCTCACGGGCCCAGCCGCTGCGCGGCATGTGCGATCAGGATCCCGAACCAGGACACTAACCCGTGTCCTCTGCATCAGCAGGCGGACTCTCAACCACTGCGCCACCAGGGAAGCCCTCTTTCCCACTTTTAAAATTGGTAGAAATGTCTCTTTTTACTTTAAAGTCTTGGTTTTTTTTTTTTTTTTTTTAAGAAATCCAATTACTTCAGAAGTGAGCTAACCATACGTGGAAGGAATGGATATACATCTTAACACTCCATCTTCCTTAGAGATTCCCCCAGATCTTATCTCTAAAAGAGAGAGCTTTACAAAGTAATCCTCACCTGAATGCTACAAAAATAACCACTTTTAAAAATTCAGCTTGGAAGGTGTTGGTATTAATTTCCCTCACATAAATATTTTGAGTAAGTTAGAATTCTTCAAACCTACTACACTTACAGAGTTAGATTGTCTCAGTGCATGTAAACTATACTCCGCTAACTATCAACTCATTTTGAAAGTAGAATTAACTATTTCTTACCCATTAAGGGCACATTTGAATGCATTGAAAATGAGCAGTTATTGCAACCCACATCACCTAAACTTTCACATACTGGCTTAGTTTTGAATTGTGATTCAAATCCTTACTAGATTCACCGAATCCTATAGATAGAACTGATACTTTGTTCTATTTATTTATGATATTTTTGACATTGATTTTTGTTATGCTGCTTTAACTTTGTGTGGTTTTCACTGTCTACTCCTGTTAATGTCCTGATTGGCCTGTATACACAACCTACTGAGGAATGAGTCCATTAAACTGTGCTCCTATTAGTACAATGCAAGTTCTGCATAGTGGCCAGCTTAGAGTAAATATTTGACGGAACATTTCTCTCTGTCTTGAGATTTTTTGATTTTATCTCCTACCCACACACATTTTTGCTTTTAGTTTAAATCGTCTAGTTCAGTACTTTCTTATTCTGATTGAATTAAACCTTTGGTGATACCTATTTCTAACATAGCCTAGCTTTTAGTTTCCTTCTTTTAAAATATATCTCCCAGGTTCAGACTACAAAGCAAAATGTTGATAGCATGAATATTTCTAAATTTTTAAAGATAATATTCCTTCTTCCCTTCCTTTCTCTTTTGGTTATAAAAAAGATATAAAAAATATAACTGAAATTGTTACTTCCAAATTACTACTTCATCATTTGACCATCATGGGCATATTGTAATCTTTCTCAACTCATATAGTAAATAAACTAGTTTATAAAACACGATCAGCCAAAAAAATTCAAGCCAGTTTATGTAAGTTTACTGGATGAAAAAGACTTTTATGACTTTGTGTACTAACTGATCCTCTGTAGCTAGAATCTCCTATGGCATGGTTCTTCCAATGTAACGGAGAACATCCATGTTATATAAATGAGCCAAAGATGGCTTTTGTGTATTGTTTATTTCTTCACTTCAGGCTGAGGTCCATTAGCTTAAAAGCCCACTGGAGCTGAACTCAAACATTTTCACATTCCAATTATTATCAATACTATTTTTATTGCGATATAATGGACATATAACACGGCATAAGTTTGAGGTGTACAACACGTTGACTTGATACACTTACACATTGCAATCCAAACAAGCAGATTTTCAACCTTCTAGAGCCTACCTGCTTTGCATACCCCACAAAACCACACCCAACATCTGCCAGCTATAGGTAAGGTAAGTCTTACAGATAAAAGATCCCAAGCTTCTGCTGCCCATTGGAGCACTCTGACCCAGAAACTTTTTGCTGTGCTATTGAGTGATGTCATCTAGACATTTAAGCATGCTTTCTGAGTTGTCTCTTTCCTGGGAGTTCTCATGTCTCCCTCCCCTTCTGAGCAGGGACAGTGCCAGTAGCCCCTGGACAGTATCCTGCTATGAGGGACTTCCTCTGAATGGTAACAAGAGACAAGGAAAGTCATTATATAATGATAAAGGGGTCAATTCACTAAGAAAATATAACAGTTGTAAATACTGATACATATGCACCCAACATTGGAGCATGAAAATATATTAAGCAGGGGCTTCCCTGGTGGCCCAGTGGTTGAGAGTCCGCCTGCCAATGCAGGGGACACGGGCTCGTGCACCGGTCCAGGAAGATCCCACATGCCGCGGAGTGGCTAGGCCCGTGAGCCATGGCCGCTGAGCCTGCGCGTCCAGAGCCTGTGCTCCGCAGCGGGAGAGGCCACAACAGTGAGGCCCGCGCACCGCAAAAAAAAAAAAAAAAAAAAAAAAAAAATATATATATATATATATATATTAAGCAAATACTAACAGATCTGAAGGAAGAAACAGACAACAATACAATAATATAGACAGTCCCCAACTTATAATGGTTTGACTAACAATTTTCAACTCTAGCATTCAGCACTGCAAATTTTGAATTTTGACATTTTCTCTGGCTAGCAATATGTGGTAAGTAAGGTACTCTCTCAGGATGTTGGGCAGTAGCAGGGAGCTGCATCTCCCAGTCAGCCACATGATATCAGGGGTGAACAACCCATACACTTACAACAATTCTGTACCCATACAACCATTCTGTTTTTCACTTTCAGTACAGTATTCAGTAAATTATATGAGATATTCAATACTTTATTACGAAATAGACTTTGTATTAGATGATTTTGCCCAAATGTAGGTTAATGTAAGTATTCTGAGCATGTTTAACATAGGCTAGGCTAAGCTATGATGTTTGGTAGACTAGGTATATTAAACACATTTTTGACTTATATTTTCAACTTACAATAGGTTCATTGGGATGTAACCCCATTATAAATTGAGGAAGATCTATAGTAGGGGACTTAAATACACCACATTCACCAATGGATAAATCACACAGCCAGAAAAATCAAGAAGGAAAAGTTGGACTTAAATCATACTTTAAACCAAATGGACCTAACAGACACACACACACACACACACACACACACACAACAGTCTATCCAATGCAGGGGAATACACGTTCTTCTCAAGCACACATGTAACATTCTCCAGGATAGATCATATGATAGGTCACAAAACAAATCTTAATAAATTTAGGAAGACTGAAATCATATCAAGTATCAAACATTAATTCAATAAACTAATATGTTGAATTAAAATGGCTAGCAAAAGGAATTCATGAAGTCTTGCAGATGAACACCTTTCTATACAGCATAGAAAAGGTCTTGCATTAAAATGCAGAAGAAAACAAAAACTCTTTGGCACCAAATGCAATACTGAACTACACAGTTTTAGTAAAGCTTAGCTGATCAACAGGATATATGGGGATATGCAAAATTCTGTTAACTCTTAATATGTGCATCCATATTTTGAAGGAGAAATAATATTAACTTTATTGTTATTGAAATAAATATAACAAGTTGCTAAATTATGCTTACCCTCTTTTTTTTTTTTTTTTTTTTTTTTTTTTTTCTTGCGTTATGCGGGCCTCTCACTGTCGTGGCCTCTCCCATTTGCGGAGCACAGGCTCCGGACGCGCAGGCCCAGCGGCCATGGCTCACGGGCCCAGCCGCTCCGCGGCATGTGGGATCCTCCCAAAACGGGGCACGAACCCGCGTCTCCTGCATCGGCAGGCGGACTCTCAAGCACTGCGCCACCAGGGAAGCCCTATGCTTACCCTCTTGATAGACAATAAGTATGTTTTTAATTGCAACATTCCTTTAAAAGTTGAATCTATTAGAGTCCAGACATAAAGATAATTTACTTAATAATGTCATACTATCATTTTCTCATATGTATTATAATGTATAGATGTAGATTACAGATGGAATGACTAAAATATTCCTCAAAAATGATTGATATTATGCAGAAAAAAATCAGTTCAAACCCTAAACAAAATACTGGAAATAAAAATAGTTTGTCATATTATGCCAATTTATGGGTGTGTAAAGATAACAGGCTTTTCCTATTTGATCAAAGTACCCAACAATTTTAGATAAATTTACTTTATAAAAGGTAGTCAGTAAATAAATATTGTACATAAGCCCTGTGGCATTTTTTCTTGTGTGTGAGGCTATGGCTCTACAAATAATTATATAAGTTGCATTCTTTCAGAGTGTTCAGAGTATAATTGGGGATGTGACATATATGAAACATAAGTTGGTCTTCCTTATATTGCTCAGGAAAGATATTTTTCTCTATTAATTTGTTTTTCTATTAATTTTTAAAATGTAATATATGAAACATACTGTGAAAACCAACATCCAAGATGGACCCCAGTGATCCACATTTTGGATATTTATGTCCTTGAATAGTTTCCTCATATATTTAATGTATTTAATAGTTTCCTAAGATATTTCCTCTGTTGGTGTGTGACTTCCAAAGCTAGGTCATAAAATGCATTGCAACTTCTACCTTGCTTTCTCTTGGATCACTTCTGGTGAGAAAACTCAAGCAGCCCAGGTATAGGTACAGTATAGAAGAACTGAGTTCTCTTGGCAATAGCCAGCACTAGCCATGTGAGTGAGGCATATGGAAACATATTCTCTAGCTCCATTCAGTAATTTCTTTTTTTTTTTTTTGGCTGTGCAGCTTGCTTGCAGGATCTCAGTTCCCAAGCCAGGGACTGAACCCAGGCCAGGGCAGTGAAAGTGCCGAGTCCTAACCACTGGACTGCCAGGGAATTCCGCATTCAGTAAATTCTTAAGATGAGGGCAGCCTTGGCTGACATCTGACTGAACCTCATGAGAGACCCTAAGCCAGATCCATACTGCTAAGCTGCTCCTAAATTTCTGCCCAACTAACGTATAGGATAACGTTCAGCAATAGATAAATAATACACCATAGAAGAGAATATATGTAACATATATGTTATTATAAAACAAAATAATAAACACCTGTGACACCACCCTCCCAAAATTTATAAAATAGGACATTATCACATATGTTAGTATAGCACTTTGAAACTACTATTGATTGGTATTGCCTGTTTTCTGGCAGAATATGTGCCCTCATCCAACTTTTTATTTCTTTTTAAGGAGTGGCTTGGCTATTCCCTTTGCCATTTCCTTTACATTTTATTTTTAATTACCCCAGGCTCAAGATCTTGGGATCCATGAAAGACACTTTTGGGATATTCATTTCAATTGCATTTTGGACAACTGAGTACCTGACATTGAATTCTATTATCCATTAACTTCATTTGTTTAGGTCTTTCAGTAAATGTTCATAACATTCCTCATACATGTTTCACACATCTTTTGTTGGATTTATCCTTAGGCACCTTACATAGCTATAGAAGTTGCTCTTCATTAGGTTATTTCATTAAATTTTAATTCCTAATTTTCATTAGCTTATTTATCCCAGAGGTAGCAACATAATTATCATCTTAAATTTTTTTAAGAAAAACCAAAGGATTTATTATTATTTTTCTTCTTATTGCTGTTCCACTCATTCAGACCTTGCATAAAGAAACTGTTTGTCAGAGAAGAAAAGGAAATAAAAGGAATCCAAATCGGAAAAGAAGAAGTAAAGCTGTCACTGTTTGCAGATGACATGATACTATACATAGAGAGTCCCAAAGATGCTACCAGAAAACTACTAGAGCTAATCAATGAATTTGGTAAAGTAGCAGGATACAAAATTAATGCACAGAAATCTCTGGCATTCTTATACACTAATGATGAAAAATCTGAAAGTGAAATCAAGAAAACAGTCCCATTTACTATTGCAACAAAAAGAATAAAGTATCTAGGAATAAACCTACCTAAGGAGACAAAAGACCTGTATGCAGAAAATTATAAGACACTGATGAAAGAAATTAAAGATGATACAAACAGATGGAGAGATATACCATGTTCTTGGATTGGAAGAATCAACATTGTGAAAATGACTCTACTTCCCAAAGCAATCTATAGATTCAATGCAATCCCTATCAAACTACCACTGGCATTTTTCACAGAACTAGAACAAAAAATTTCACAATTTGTATGGAAACACAAAAGACCCCGAATAGCCAAAGCAATCTTGAGAACAAAAAATGGAGCTGGAGGAATCAGGCTGCCTGACTTCAGACTATACTACAAAGCTACAGTAATCAAGACAGTATGGTACTGGCACAAAAACAGAAAGATAGATCAATGGAATAGGATAGAAAGCCCAGAGATAAACCCATGCACATATGGTCACCTTATCTTTGATAAAGGTGGCAGGAATATACAGTGGAGAAAGGACAGCCTCTTCAATAAGTGGTGCTGGGAAAATTGGACAGGTACATGTAAAAGTATGAGATTAGATCACTCCCTAACACCATACACAAAAATAAGCTCAAAATGGATTAAAGACCTAAATGTAAGGCCAGAAACTATCAAACTCTTAGAGGAAAACATAGGCAGAACACTCTATGACATAAATCACAGCAAGATCCTTCTTGACCCATCTCCTAGAGTAATGGAGATAAAAACAAAAATAAACAAATGGGACCTAATGAAACTTCAAAGCTTTTGCACAGCAAAGGAAACCATAAACAAGACCAAAAGACAGCCCTCAGAATGGGAGAAAATATTTGCAAATGAATCAACTGACAAAGGATTAATCTCTAAAATTTACAGGCAGCTCATGCAGCTCAATAACAAAAAAATAAACAACCCAATCCAAAAATGGGCAGAAGACCTAAATAGACATTTCTCCAAAGAAGATATACAGACTGCCAACAAACACATGAAAGAATGCTCAACATCATTAATCATTAGAGAAATGCAAATCAAAACTACAATGAGATATCATCTCACACCAGTCAGAATGGCCATCATCAAAAAATCTAGAAACAATAAATGCTGGAGAGGGTGTGGAGAAAAGGGAACACTCTTGCACTGCTGGTGGGAATGTGAATTGGTACAGCCACTATGGAGAACAGTATGGAGGTTCCTTAAAAAACTAAAAATAGAACTACCATACGACCAAGCAATCCCACTACTGGGCATATACCCTGAGAAAGCCATAATTCAAAAAGAGTCATGTACCAAAATGTTCATTGCAGCTCTATTTACAATAGCCAGGACATGGAAGCAACCTAAGTGTCCATCAACAGATGAATGGATAAAGAAGATGTGGCACATATATACAATGGAATATTACTCAGCCATAAAAAGAAACGAAATTGAGTTATTTGTAGTGAGGTGGATGGACCTAGAGTCTGTCATACAGAGTGAAGTAAGTCAGAAAGAGAAAAACAAATACCGTATGCTAACACATATATATGGAATCTAAGGGAAAAAAAAATGTCATGAAGAATCTAGGGGTAAGACAGGAATAAAGACACCGACCTACTAGAGAATGGACTTGAGGATATGGGGAGGGGGAAGGGTAAGCTGTGACAAAGTGAGAGAGTGGCATGGACATATATACACTACCATACGTAAGGTAGATAGCTAGTGGGAAGCAGCCGCATAGCACAGGGAGATCAGCTTGAGCTTTGTGACTGCCTAGAGGGGTGGGATAGGGAGGATGGGAGGGAAGGAGACGCAAGAGGGAAGAGATATGGGAACATATGTATATGTATAACTGATTCACTTTGGTATAAAGCAGAAACTAACACACCATTGTAAAGCAATTATACTCCAATAAAGATGTTGAAAAAAAAGACATAGTTTGGTAATACTGGAAATCAAACCAATTTTTGTAACCATATCCTAATGATGAGCAAAAAATATTCACTTATTCAACACTGTATTTTCTTAGCCAAAACATTCAATGTGGCTCATACTTCTTTTTTTAGATGCTGTTAAAATAATGTAATATATGATATTTCCCATGTGTTGCCAAATATGATAGTAAAAGTGTGGTAATAAAATTCCATAGGCTAAATTAGAGGAAATCAACAAAAGTAATATGTAAAGCAAAATATGAGAGAACATTTCAGTGAGTATGTTTGATACGCTTTATCATTTATTTCATTATTATCCTGTTAGATTTATTTACTATGGAAAAGAGAGAGATAAATTGTATACCATCCACTCAATTTATTGACTATTACCTATAGAATATGTATGTACCTATATTTTGCATAAGAAAAAAAATTGTTCATTTATGTAACAATTGCTCTGTGTAGAGTTAATGGTAGTCAACCTTAAGTTCTATTCTACTTTCAGACCAACCATGAATCTTTGGTTCAGAGTACACATAAAATATTGTCTCGTAATCCTTAAATTTGTAATCAAATACTTTTTAACAGTAAACATCATGAAATTGAGGAGAAGCTAAACTAATTTCCTAAGACAAACTAGCTATGAAATCTAAACAAAAGATTCCTTAGTTTCTCATTTTTTAGTAACAGCTTCACAAATGACTTGAAAAATCAGTCTAGAGATAATTTTAATAAACTGCCTTTTCCCATTTTCTTGAAGCTAATCATTCTTGAGAAATAATCTAGCATCACCTGTCTTTGAGTATCACAATAAAGGCAGAATGTGATATTAAAGTCTTCATTCTGGATTCTGGATTAGTCCTGGACTGATCAAGAGTCATTTCCTTTTCAGAATCCTTATTAGTGATTTTAAGCAAGTATGTGTGAGCCCTATCTTCTCTTTTAGGCCTGCAATCTTTTCTAGTAGAGAGGTCCATTGTGCTTCTCCATCTCAGCTATACTTACTATGGCTTTTGTTTTTAAGAGCTGGTATACCAGAAGTAAGGCAGACGTAACCTCTTAGAGCAGCCAAGGAAGCATCAGTGGAATAAAAAATGGAAATCAATGGGAACCCCTCAGGAATTATAGAATAAAAGATTATAGGTGCTACCTCTGAGTCAACCTTCAATGCCCAATGTAAGGGTGTTTCTCAAAGATGTTCTCTGATACTTCTTGAGCTGCAGCCAGCGTCTTGGCTCTTCAGCCCTAGTCCTGCAGGATCTAGGAATGGGGACCTCTTCACCACCTCCTTGTCCTACTCCAAGAAATTTATAAAAGAAGGGTCAAGAATTACTTTCTTAGTCCTGCTGTCACAAAAGTCACCCTGTAGCAACTTAGCATAGCACCGAAAAGTCTTTTGATATCTGAAGAGGTAATTTTTTATGTTTCTGTGTTTATTTTTGACTTATAGTTGAGGTAGAGAAATGAAGCTGTAAGCTCTCTCAGTACTGGAGTGTATAATTGAGAAAAGCCTTTTGTGATTTGAAATATTTTCCTACCTCTGGCGGGTGAATGAATTAGATTATACAGTCTTCAAAATTAATGGAGCTTTATGTTAATGGATTTATAGAGATTTATAAATGCTTCTCTATATCTAGCAGTTCCAAAGATTTACAGAAAAAAAAAGAAACTGAAACTTTAGATGTGCTAGCCTTTGAAGAGAAAAAAAACTTTTCTTACAGAAATTTTGAGCCTCTTTATATAGAAACCCAAGTTCATATATTCAAAGTGAATCTTTTTACAAATTAGACTGGTTTCAGAACAGCTATATGCCTTTTCTCTAATTTTTATAAGTGTTAAATATAATACAATCAATGAATTTTATTTTTTATTATATTTAGGTTTGTTTTTTCAGGAAGAGACTAGTAATTCTGAGCTTCATAAATTTTTTATATTGGCTTATTGATCAGATAAGCAAATTTAGTTCTATACACTGATTAGGATTGTGAAAAATTTAAAACTATGTGTTCATAATTCTCACAAAGCTTTTATGTGAACTGTAAGGTAATTATGTACAAAGTAGTATAGAGGTCTGAATGTGATTTCAAAGATTCTTATGTAGACGCATGAGCTTTGCTCATCTGCTACTTGTTTTGCATGACAGATGTTTTCTTTGTGAAAAAGAAGTTAGTTCAGTTGGTTAAAGGATACAGTTTCTGTGGGTAACTTAGACTACTAAATTAACAATAGCAGAAAAGCACAACTGTGTGTACAAGGTAATGGGATGTGTTTTATTAAAAAAATGAGAGTAGTTTGTAAAATAAGGTATTTGTTTCAAAATGTGAAAGAGGTTAATAAAAGACATAACCTGAATAGACATAGAAAGTTGCAGAATTTTTGCAGGAAAGAAATTTAGTCTTGGCTTATAATAACTGCAAATAATGGAGCTGAAAAGAAACATTGAAATGTATTAACATTTTTACAAATTTTGCTCAATGTTGATGGGCTTACTCACAAGATGATTTACAAAGAAAGGAGCTCATGAATCTTATTTGGTTTTCTCTTTGTTAAGATGAAAATTATCTTGAAGTTTTTTGTCTTAACAAGGAGTATTAAAAAGGTTACTCTTTGTGTAATCTGCTCAGAAAGCAGAGATTCAGTATCTCAACCAGAAAAATTTCACTGCTCTGTGTTGAATTTATTGAGCTTTATAACAGGAGTAAGCAATTTTTTTTCTGTAAAGGACCAGATGATAAAGATTTTAATCTTCTCAGATTATAAGGACTGTAAGATCTGTCACAACTACTTTGTCACTGTAGTGGGAAAGTAGCTATAAATATGTTTATAAATTATTAAGTGTGGACATGTTCAATAAAGCTTTATTTATGAGCATTGAAATTTCATATAACTTTCACATGTCACAAAATGTTATTACTATTTTAATTTTTTTCAACATTAAAAAATGTAAAAACTATTCTTAGCTTATAAACTCTACCCATGAACTCATGACTAGACCTATGGATCATGGTTTGCTAACTTCTGTGATAGATTTTTAAAAAAATAACAGAACATTTTTGAAAGAGCTAAAATTTCTTAGAACCATGTAACCTTTTTCTATATTTATTTAAAAATATTGTCACTTTGATTAAATAGATAAGCAAATATTGTTTCTTAGGTGCCTGTCATTTCATCTTAATCAAGTACTTAAATCTCCTTTGATAACTATTTTGATTTTGTCTTCTCAAGATCAGACCCTTAATTCAAAAAAATTAAGATATCTTTATACCTGAAAATATCTTTGAGATTTCCCAGTGTGCCCTAGAAAATCACAAAGATTTTTTCTTTTTCCTTATTAAGAAAAAAAGATACTATAAATACTTAGGTTTATTTGGTCTGCTCCATATTTATTAATTAGCTCAATACTATTATAAGAGATGAATGAGAATAATAATTAAAAAGACTAGAGGAGCTCATCCTTACCTAGGTTAATTTTATACATGTAAAATGCTTTTAATATTAAAATTTAAGGGTATTTGTCAATGTGCTCATTATTCATAATATCTGGTTCGTACCCTCAAGGGAAAAGGGATGAAAATCTTATGAAATAGTTATGTGTTGTACACTCCAAAGGCTCTTTTCCATTTTGATATTATTGATTACTGTAATCAATTAACAACAGCCATTTACTCTCATATACAGGTGAACTTTGCTTTTCTCTGATTCTTACTTAAAACGTGAGTTAGAACTCATGTTTTCAACAAAGAAGGTCAGTCTCTGTGTCTCAAGAAAAGGACTCTACCAGATATCTTAACTAGTACATCAAAGAAGACATCAAAGAATAGACTTTTGGCTGAAGATTGTTAATCTGGTATCACTTAGAAACCTTTCCAACTATACCAGAGGACTGAGTCAAGCTTTCCAGGACTATTTTATTTCATAACAAGATGACTTCAGGAAAGCAGACTGCTGATTTGAGATCCAGGTGAACAAGAATTAATTACATTGGACTAAATAAACTGATGGGAAAATTTTAATAGCAGTTATTTGTTTGGAATATTTTTTATGTCGTTTTAATGCTCTATTGACTGATGAATATATAATAACTCACTTTTTCTTCCTTCCAGATCTCTTACCCTCAATTTAGATTATGCTTTTATAAATGGAAATGAAGCATTTAAAAATGGAATCTAATTTCCAGTGAAGTCTTATAGTTCACAAACAAATATTCTTAATGAGTTTTCTTATATTTTTTCTGGTAATAATTATACAAAAAAAATTAATAAAGAGAAACCTTAATTAAATAGAATTGGGAGACCAGAACGGGGAGCTCTCATGCCCAGCAAGGATAGGCCAGCCCAACAGGAAGAAGAGAGTACTCTTCTTTCCTGGCAAGGACTCAGCCAATGAAAAGCCCTGAACTTTTTGTTTACTATAGCCCTCCCAACTTCCTTTTCCTCTCTGTAAAAGTGTTTTTCTTCCTTTACCCTGCAGGGGGACTTGTCTGGGGCTCACCATGGTTGTAGACTCCGAATTGCAATTCTCTGCTGATCCTGAATAGTTCTATATTTGCTGGAGAAATATGTGGCAATCTACTGATTTCAGGTCAACGTTTTGGTGGCCCATGTGGGGACCATTGAAGACTCCCAGTGGTTCCAGGCCTGGTGAGCACAAGGTGCAGTACCCACAACTGAGCCCACTGTCACTCACTGCTTTTCTTGCTGACCCTGGAGTTTGAAGGTATGTCTTTCTCCTGGATCAGAGCTCATGTTCTCTTTGTGTTTGATGCTCTCCAGGCTTTATTTGGGATCTATTTAAAGGTTTCTGGTTAAGGCCTTGTTCTGTATGCGAGTACTCAAGTTTGATACTTTGCTCTTATCTTGAGATCAGACTGTTTCAATCAAAGCTGGCTGAAAATGCCTTTGGCCTAGTTCCTTTGGGAAGGGGCTGCTTTGAATAAAACTATGCCAGTTTTTCAGACTTTGGCTTATTCCTTTGGAAGGGCTGTCCTCTGGGGACTGGCTAAAAAAGGCCAGGTCCTCCAGGACAGGGCTGTCTCCTTAAAACTGGCTGGGATTGGCTTGAAAGCTGTGTGAATTGAGCCGTTTGAGCTGTTTGAAGGTTGATCTTTACTCTAGAGGAAAAACCTCTGAGAAGGCGCTCCTAATTATCTAAATATCTTGAAACCCTCCCCCCAACTCTAGCTGATTTCATGTTTAAAAACCATGGCCCTTCCTCATGTGCATTTCTAACTAAATGGACTCGCCTGACCAAAGGCAATTTAGAGTATCAATGTCCATAATTGGGTGTGGTTCGTCCTGGAACCCCAAGCAATAAACACTGTTATCACTCCACATTTTGTTTCTAACCCTGTTGTTACTAACTCTGTTGTTACTATCATCCATTCCCACCAGAAGTAAATTCTTTACTGTAATGGACTTAAGCAATGCATTCTTTAGTATCCCAGTAGATGAAGCTAGCCAATACCCTTTTGCCTTCACGTCAGAAGAAAAACAAGTCACCTGGAGAGTAATGCCTCAGGGTTTTACTGAGAGTCCTTATTTCCATCAAATACTGAAGGCTGATCTAGATGACATAAACTTCCCTAGAGGCTCTACTTTGTTGCAATATATGGATGATTTGCTTCATTGCTCTCCTTCTTAAGCCTCTTCACAGGAAGACAGCATCCACTTGCTAAGGCTTTTAGCCTTAAAGGGACATAAGGTCATCAAAGAAAAAATGCAGTTTGCCCAAACTCTGCTTTGGTATTTAGGGCATCTAATATCAAAACAAGGGCTACACCAAGATCCAAATAGACTTCATGATGTCCTAAGTTTCCCCAAACCTGAAACTAAGTGCCAACTGTAAGGTTTATTCAGACTAGTTGGTTATTGCCAAAACTGGATTCCAAATTTCTCTCTTATGGCCAAACCCCTATATGCTTTACTCAACAGTAACAACTCAAACCCAATTTTATGGGACGAACCAGATGACATAGTCTTTAAGGCATTAAAGGAGAGTTTGATGAACCTGCCCTTGGGCATCTCAATTATCAGATTCCCTTTTCCTTGGGATTCTCACCAAAAAGCACAGGGACCCATAGGGTATTATAGCCAGCCACTGGACCCTGTGGATATGCCCCTTGCCTTAGAGCCATTACTGCCACTTTCCTTTTTATTAAGGCAACTGAGAAAATTGTTGTGGGATCTCCTTTAACCATTTTTGTATCTCATGCTGTAGAAATTCTCCTGAATTCTCACCACATTCAACATTTCTTGGGCAGCCACTTCACCTTCTATGAAGTCCTTTTGTTAACTGCCCCTCCGTAACTCTTTTACATTGCAATAACCTTACTACACCAATGAAATCCCTCACGACTGCTTAATGCTGACAGACCACCTCCTGATTCCTTGTAATGACCTACAGAAAATTCCACTGGGTAACATTTACTTCTCATGGTTCACTGATGGTCTTATTTAAAAGGTAACAATGGCAAATATTGTGCTGGGTAGGCTACTTCAACTCCTTTTGAGGTTGTTGAGGCAGCAACTTTACCTATGGCCACTTTGGTCCAACAGGCTGAATTATATGCTCTTACAGGGTCTTGTACTTTAGCTAAGGACGAACCTGACAATAGTTATACTCAGAGTAGATATGCTTTCAGAGTAGTTCATGATTTTGGAATATTGTGGAAATAACATGGCTTCCATACTTCCAGTGGAAATAAAATTAAAAATGACCCCTATGTTCAGCACTGGACCGAAGCCTTCCCTTGCAAATAGGCTACTGCCTTTTCTATGGCTAAAGTCCTTTTGGGAAGGATTAACCCTACCTAGAAGAACTCTTCTTGAAATTCAAAGTAATCAAGGAACCCATTTTACTGGCCAGATGCTTCAACAAGTCTGTGCTGTTTGGCCAGTTTTACAAAACTTTCACTGTGCTTACCACCCTCAATCCTCTGGTGTAATAGAACACACTAATAGCATTATTAAGACTCACTTGGCAAAATTTGTAGAGGCCCTCTAAATACCTTGGCCAAAAGAATTGCCATTAGTCTTTCTAAATCTCAGATCCACCCCTTTTGGAACTCATAAACTCTTTGAGAGAGTCACAGGATACCCAATGCACTTGGCTCCTGCTTTTTTTTTTTTTTTTTGCTGCACTGGGCAGGCATGTGGGATCTTAGTTCCCCAACCAGGGATCAAACCCATGCCCCCTGCAGTGGAAGCGCAGATTCTTAACCACTGGACTGCCAGGGAAGTCCCACCTGGCTCCTGCTTTTGACCCACAACCAATATGAGGAGAGATACTACAATATTTCAATGACTTAATTGCTTCTACTAAAAATAACCATGTTTTGGTAGTGCGCCCTCAGGAGATGAACACCTTAAGCACCGTACTGTGAAACCTGGAGGTTTTGTCTATTGGAAAAGATACTTCCAAAAGAACTCCCTTTAACCTCAGTGGATAGGCCCCTATCAGGTACTGCTGACCAGCCCTTGTGCCACAAAACTCCAAGGAACAGACTCTTGGATTCGTGTGGAACACTTAAAAAAAGTTCCGGACCCTGACTGGACCTGCCTATCATCTGGTGACCTGAAAGTAAAGATTTCCCAGAATTGGAGCAGATGACATCTGATGAAACAGCTTTCTCAAGATATACAGGCCAGGCCTGTCAGAAGTTTGTTACCAAACCTTTGATGATGACATGACACTCAGATGATCTCCAGTGTTTATGATCTTGGTAACATATGGACTTTACATAAAAAGTGCCTGAGAGTTCTCCCTCCCACTCCTCATTACTCAAACGTGACCTTAATAGGTTTCCAATCTGTACACTTTCCCTCCAGTGTCAGACACTACAGCCAGGAAAGATTTTTCCTGGAATTACGGGGCAAAAAGCCACTGAAACTAGAAAACCTGACTCTTGATCAGGAATGCTTTCAGAAAAAAAGATCTTGATCAAAATGGGGAAATGTAAAAAATTAAAAAACAGAAACCTCAATTAATAGAGTTGGGAGACCAGAAGGAGGAGTTCTCACACCCTGCAAGGATAGCAGAGCCCAACAGGAGGAAGAAAGTCCTGTTCTTCCCTGGCAAGTACACAGCCACTGAAAAGCCTTGGACTCTGTTTATTATAGTCCTCCCAACTTTCTTTTCCACTCTATAAAAGCATTCTCCTTCCCTTGCCATGCAGGGGGACTTGGTTGTAGATCCCAAAATGCAATTCCCTGCTGGTCATGAATAAACCCATCTTTACTGGAGAAGTATTTGGCTATCTATTGATTTCAGGCCAATAGTTATTTTCATTATTTCAATAAGAATCAGCCTCCATTTTAACTCAAGTTAGAAAAAAGTTGATTGTTCAACCAAAAACATACTACCGTGTTATATTTGGGAATGAATCACTTTTAGTTGGATACAGCAAGCCCACGGTTAAAGAACAAAGACACCAGTGCCTACAAAACCATCACAGGAAACTGGTCTGGTACTTGGCTTACAGGGCTCCAGCCTCAGTGACAAATAAAGTCACTTTCTGGCAGGCCAGGAACCTTAGCATATTTGGGGGACCTTGAAAAGAGAAGAATTTACTAATTCTATGGGTACTACAGTAAAATCTAGGGGAGAGATTTTCTTAGCCTTAACTTCCTAGCCTAGACTTTATAGATTCTTTAAAATGGTCCAATCTTGGATTCTTTAATAAAATTTACAAACAAAAGCTAATAGTTTTAAGCAGACTCACAGATATAGAGAATAAACTAGTGGTTACCAGTGGGGAGGGGGTGAGGGAGGGTCAATATAGAGGTAAGGGATTAAGAGGTACAAACTACAAGGTATAAAATAAGCTATAAGGATATATTGTATTGTATATCATGTAGAATATAGCCAACATCTTATAGTAACTATAAATGGAGTATAACCTTTAAAAACTGAATCACTCTATTGTACACCTGTAACTTACATAATATTGTACAGCAACTATACTTCAATTTTTAAAAAAGCTAATAGTTTTGCCTCAGTATCTGTTAAATACTATATGATCTAAGAAGCTTATACAGTTATTTAACACCACTTATTGGATCTGTGAAAATAATCAGTCTAAACTATAATGAGGCCAACCTTTTATTCTGATCAGTATTTGGAAATTATTTATGACCAAAACAGGGAATGCTATGGACTAAAAGTTTGTGTCCCTCCAAAATTCAAAAGTTGAAACCCCCATCACCAATGTGATGGTATTTGGTGACGGGGCCTTTGGGATGTAATTAGGTCATGAACGTAGAACCCTCATGAATGGGATTAGTGCCCACTCCCCACTCAGTCCCCCTACATCCTACTGGTTCACTCTGGGGTTCCTCCCATCTCCTTGGGCATCAGAGTTCCCCACCAGAGGCCAGCAGGCGCCCTAGTTGTGGGGAGATGTTAACTCTGCATCTTCCCACACCACCATCTTGACTCTGCCTCCAATGATTGATTTAAGGTGAGAGAGACAGAGAGAGAGAGAGACAGAGAGAGACAGAGAGAGACAGAGAGAGACAGAGAGTTTTGTGTGTATAGGAGGGATATTTTCAGACACATTTTTGGAAGTTCATACTAGTCAAAGGATTGAATAGATTAAAAGGGGATAATTTGGACAATTTGGTTAGAGGGAAACTATCTATAGCCCTATTTTATTTGTGGACCTCCAGAGATAGTGAATAAGAATGGTGGTAATGGAGATGGGAAAAGTGGACATCTTGAATATGTAACAGCCTGAAAACTAGGTCTTTTATGTGTGCAATTTAGTGGACATTAATGCTTTTCATTAAGATAAAATATGTTAAAAGAGGTGGGTCAGCGTTGGGGAGGTTATATGTACAGTATGGGGAATTTTTAAATGTGAGTATCCTTTGAAATATAAATAAAAATCTGAAATTTCAAGAAAGCAGTTAGGTCTGGATCTCTGAGGAGAGTTCTCAGAGATACAAGTCTGTGAGTCATTGCATGTGTGATTTATTAAAAACTTTTGAACTAGTTAAGACAGAGAAAAGAGCTCACAAATATATAAGCCTGGTAAAGAGGAACTGGTACTAAGCCCCAAAAGAAGTTAAAATTAAATTAAGAATAAATATTTTTGTAAACATATTTTTTAAAAAGGATTCCTTATGAGAATACAAATAATAAATGGCTTTAATACGATAAAGGTTTCTTTCTTTCTCACTTAAAATAAGTTACATGTATATGCAATACAGGGCTAGTTTGGTAGTTCCTTAGCAAGTGATTTTGATGACCAGGTTCTCTGGTTTCAAGATTGCTGCTGTAGCCCTAACCTCATGTCCTTATTCCAGGAAGGATGGAGAATATCCAGAAGACTCACCTAATTTATGCTTCACCTTGTTGTTCACTCTTGGGCACAAGGGCACTGGGAAATTTAGTTTTGGGATGGGCACATTGCAATCTAGAATGAAATGTGCTTTCTGTTAGTAAAGGAGGGAATAGGAATTGGGGAGACAACCAGTTGTCTTGGCTATAAATATATATGGGAAAATCATTCTCATACACTACTTTTTATGGTGTATATTAGTACACACTTTCTGAGTGAAATTTTGGCAAATTATATTCAAATATTTAAAATTTTTATACACTTTTGATGGAGCTTTTTTACTTTTAGGAACTTGTTCTAACAAAACAGAGTAATTCTGTCTCACCAAGTAGACTTGGGAAGTTCACAGCTATGGTCATCTTGGTATTTAGGTTGGAAACAATCTAAATGTCAAGAAGACCAGTCAAAGTTGTAGGTTCTGGATATCAACTAATTATTTCTTGAATGGGGTGTGGGATATAGATGTGCCCCTTAATATAATTCAAATTGTAGGTCCTGATCCCTTTATTTTAATAATAAGGCTTAAGTAATACGAAACTTAAGACTTTGCTCTTAAGTTTTGGTATCCTGTATGGGGTCAGCTTTCCCAGAATAATCTGTTCTTTCACTCTCACTTTTCCAATGCTCTATACCTTGCTATCTATTAAATATTGTATATTGATCTGGTCTGTTATCATTACTGGAGATAAGTAAGCCTTATCATCATCTAGTTATATTTAGTGTCCTCATTCAGAGATTTCATGTCTTGGTCAATGAAGAATATGGTATTTGGTTCATTTTTCATCTTGCAAAAACCAGTTGAAATTTCTTTCTTCCTGTATATGGTGGGAGACTACCAATTATAATCAATTTGTTTCTGTAGGGTCTTAATTTTCCTAAACATAACAAATATTGAGAAAGGTACAACTTTACTCTTCCTAAAAAGATAATTAGTTAACAGAAAAAAGAATGTTATATACATTACTCTCCCTTATCATTAAAATTAACCAATAAATTAAATAAAAATTACAATATCACCTTTCACTTATATTATAACTTTCTTGTTTTTAAACTTCATACTAAACTTTCCTTTTATGATTATAACTAAAGACTTATGCTTTCATTCACTTACTCAACTTGTTCCAAATAATTACAGTAGTATTTTCTCTGTTACACATACATTGTCAAAATTTAGACAATGAGAATCCTTTTTTAACTTAGCTCATTTGTCCTTGTACTATCCAAGCCATCTTTGAAATCCTCCTCACTTTTGGGCAGCCATATGTTCCAGGTCACAGGATCAGCTATTACCCAGGAAGTGCTAGTTCATTTTACAAAGGAAAAGAAAAGGCACTAAAAAAAATAAATTCTGGGCGTTGGGGGCTGCATGTCAGATTTTTCCACATGAGTAAGTCTGGTAGATAGGATGAGATTAGTGCTGGGTCAAATTCTAGCTAAAACTAGAAACTACTTTTAAAAGGGCCATGAGTTCACATTTCCAGTTTGTTATTAATTCTTTATTTTGTGATGTGAAGTTTATTTTACCAAGGACATACACACTTGGACTATTAATCCTTCCCCAAAGTTTTAAATATGTTTCCCCCTTTAAAAAATAATTCTTGTGTGTCATTGACTTCCAGTTTAGTGTCACTTCCTTATCTTTCACTACTGGTTATAGTAAGAGAAAGAAATGTTCTCTAATGTGTCTATGGTTTTCAGTCATCTTATTGATAGGTAGTGAAATAAAATATGTAGAAAGAAAAGTTCACTTAACTTTCACGTTCTACAAACCAAGTTCTAGTTAATCCAAGATTGAAGTAATTATTTTTAAAGTAAAATGTCAAAATGTGCACTGTCATAATTATGTTTATGACATATATTAAATTTATGCTTTAAGTTAAAAACTCATTCTATGGAGTTATTTTTAGCAAATATAATAATGAACACCACTTAGTGTGCTGTTATGAAGCACACCATTTGTTATTTTGGATGTCTTACTAATCCTTGTGCAAGTATGAAATGCAAATACATAATTAGCTAATTTATTAATCATTCATTTGAAATATTTATTGATTATGTACTCTGTGTCAAACATCTTCAAGGTCTAGGGATACGATAATAAATAAAATACTTAAAATTCTCTCCTCCTCAAAGTTACAAAACAGTTGAGAAAACATCCAGTTAAATAAATGGTTATAATGTAGCTTGATGAATGATAACATTCATCCACAGGGTAGGAGAAACTAGAATTTTATGGAAACCTATGGCAATGGAACAAAACCTGTCTTAGTGATGGTCTTCCTGAGAATGCCACATTTAGGTTAAGAACTAGAGAATGAATAGGACTTAGCCAGACAGAAGGTGGAGGTGGCATAGTGGAAGTCACAGCCTTGTGGAGTGAACGTCACCGATTTCTAGGAGTCAGACATTATCCAAAAGGAAAAGTAAGTCATTGAAGGGACTTAGGTAGTTAATAATCAGATTTGCATTTTTCGAAATATTACTTAGACTGGAAATTGGAACTGCAGAAGGACAGGCTTTGAGGCAACAGAGCAATTAGGAGGCTGTTTCAGAACTGCAGTAAGGGAGGATAACGGCCTAGAACAGCGTGGGGCAAGTGATGATAGAAAGATGGAAAATAAGCCATATCCAAACCATCAAAAAAGTCTATTGAACTTAACATTAACATGTTTCCAGAATCTGATCACTGCTCACCATCTGCCTTGCCACAATCCTGGTACAAGCCAACAAAACATCTCATTTCAATTACTGCAATAACCTCTTAGCTAGAGTTGCCAGATTTAGCTGATAAAAATTTCATCTGGCAACACTGCTCCTAACTGTTCTCCCACCTTCTGCCTCTTCTCCATGTCAGTCTTTTCTCAATATGGCAGGTAAGAGTACGGTTAGGAAAACACAACTCAATCTTGAAAAGTTCTAAATAGCCCAACTGGTCATGATGTAGTACGTTTTTTATACACTGCTGGGTTAAATTTGCTAATATTTTGTCTAGGATCTTTGCATTTATGTTAATAAGTGCTTTTGTCTCCAATTTCTTTTTCTGTCTGCCATGGTCAGGTTTTGCTATTGAGGTTATATTTTCATCACTAAACGAATTGTGGAGTAATTTATTTCTTCCCCCCCTTCTTTGGAAATGTGTTTTTAAGATTATATTTATCTTCTCTTTGCAATTGGTAGAATTTTCCTGAAAACCTTAGGCCTGGTGTTTGTTATTGTTTTACATTTTAAAATACTGATTCAATTTATTTGTTATAAGACAATGTTTTTGAGTCAATTTTTATAACTTAGCTTCTAGGAAACTATTTTGTCTAAATATTCAATCTTATTGTCATAAAATTTTTCATTGTTCTCTCTTTGTAATCTGAGTTTTACCTCTGCTTATGTCCTTTTCCCCTTATACTGTTTATATGTACTGCTGTTCTTCCTGATTAATTTTGCCAGTATCTGTGCGTTATCTTTTAAAAATAATCAATTTCTGTCTTGTTGATTCTTTATTTTTTTTGTTTTGCATCTCATAAATTTCCAATCTTACGTTTATTAACTCCTTACTTCTATATTTGGTTTATTCTATTGTTCATATACTATTCTGCCTATATTGTGTTTTTGAAATTCTCATGTTTTTTTTTCCTATTTGTCAAAATTTCATGTAACTGTTAGTTAGATCTAGATGTCCAATTGATTTAGTTTATCTTATATTATTGTGGCAAGAATATTTTATAAGTAGGGCTGTGCAATTCCTATTGATTATTTTACCTTATGTATGAATTTCCTGAATAATGAGCTGGTTGCCTAAGTAAGATCTCAACGATGAAGAATAGGTGATTAAGTATAATTAGGATAATAAGTGTAATTATCAATTTTAATAGATTTGATATATTTCAGTATTCGTTCTTCTTTTTGAAGCTCAAATGGTCCCATCTTTGGCTAATGGGAGTCCCTTCAAGTTGCCTCCTGTGTCCTTTTATAGTCTGTGATAGAGTCTAGGCACAGGATTTCAGAAATGACAAGATGATCAGGCTCACCTTGGATACTGCTGTCACAGATATATTTTTAAGGAGCCCTGGTAATTCTTGTAAGTGGAAACGAATATTTGGAGATTTTATCTGGGTGGTAGGTTTGCAATTTCTACTGGGTTATCACAGCTTCTTGGGCATTTCAGTAGAGAGCTAAAACACATGTATTTTATTTATTTTACAAGGAGAAAAATAAATTTTACCTTTCCACACTACCTGGAGAGGAGTCCATACGGTATAGTCTTCAGTTCTGTCAGAAAGGCAAACTTTCAGAATGTTCGAAGCCCTTGACATACTGCAAATGAAGGAGGAGGCTGTACTTAAATTCCTTGCTGCAGGAACCTACTTAGGTGGCACCAACCTTAACTTCCAAATGGAACAGTATATCTACAAAAAGAAAAGTGGGGGCATCTACATCATAAGTATGAAAAGAACCTGGGAGAAGATTCTGCTGTCAGCTCATGCAGTTGTTGCCAGTGAAAATCCGGCTGATATTGGCGTCATATCCTTCAGGAGTATTGGTCAGTGGGCTACACTGAAAGTTGTAGCTGTCTGTCACTAGGGCCAGTTCTATTGATGGCCACTTCACTCCTGGAAGCTTCACCAATCAGATCCAGGCGGCGTTCCGGGAGCCTCGACTTTTGCTGGTTACTGATCCCAGGACTGACTGCCAGCCTCTCACAGAGGCATCTTAAGTTAACTTGTCTACTCTCGTTCTGCGTAACACAGATTCTCCTCTGTGCTATGTGGACATTGCCACCCCATGCAGCAACAAGTGAGCCCCCTCAGTGGGTCCGCTGCGGTGGCTGCTAGGCCCGGAGGTTCTGTGCATGCGTGCCACACCTCCCGCGAGAACTCACGAGAGGTCGTGCCTAATCGCTACTTCCACAGAGATCCCGAGATTGAAAAGGAAGAGCAGGGTGCTGCTGGAAAGGCTGTGACTGAGGAGGAATTTCAGGGTGAATGGACCTCTCCAGTTCCTGAGTTTACTGCTACTAAACCCAAGGTCACAGCCTAGTCTGAGGGCACGCAGGTGCCCTCTGTGCCTATTCAGCATTTCCCTGGTGAGGATGATAACTGAGTGGTGTTAAGCTGTTCTTCCACAGGCTTTTGAACAGAAAATGGCAATACGGGGCTTCCCTGGTGGCGCAGTGGTTGAGAGTCCACCTGCCGATGCAGGGGACACGGGTTTGTGCCCTGGTCCGGGAAGATCCCACATGCCGCGGAGCGGCTGGGCCCGTGAGCCATGGCCGCCGAGCCTGCGCATCCGGAGCCTGTGCTCCGCAACGGGAGACGCCACAACAGTGAGAGGCCCGCGTACCACAAAAAAACGGCAATACAAAGTTGACGGAAAAAGAATGTTTCTAAAAAGGTAAGTAAATCAGTAAATTCTAATTTCATAATACTGATTTCCCAAATTTAAATGGAGATTATAGGATTCTGTTTCACATGTCTGATTTGTATCTTGATCTTGTCTTTTATACTGAAAATCTTGGTTCCTAGTAATATAATTACATATATGGTTTAATCTACTCTGTGTGTGGTGGCGTATGTGTGTATTTTTATAAGGGTTTTAGAATTATCCTCAAATCAAACTTACTAATAGGACCACTAGCTGCGACTTAAGATTTTGTGATCTTTATTTTTGGTCCCACTTAGGTATATAAAGTCAACATTCTATTTTAAAATTCATTGAGATAAGTATCTTTGCCATTATGTCACAAATTTGATATAAGGTAGTATTAGTGAGTTTCAATTTGTTTTTATTTTAGGGATTGCTTCACTTTTTAATTTCACTTAATGTTATTTTTCACATATATAAAAAATGAAGAAGGTGCTAAGGTCAAAACTATGAAACAAGGCACATTAGAAAATATCTAGTTTTTATCTTTGTTCTTCCCACTACCTCTCTTTTGTCTTCTTCCCTAAGTTTACTATTTCTTTTAATTTTTAGTTTATCCTTCCATTGTTTTTGGAAAATATTAGCAAATATGTATGTACATGTGTATGAGTGTGTGTATGAATTCCCACACCTTTGTTACCGAAAAGGTACCCCAAAAGGTGTAACATATTTCTTTCATTCTTTTTCTTTTTTACAGCTGTTTTGATTTTGCAGTTAGTAGGAAAATAAGTAGCTTTTTGCATAAGTCATTGCATATTTCTGTGAGTGTATCTTAGGAATAGATTCCTAGAAATGGGATTTCTGGGTCAGAGAGTAAATGCGTGTGTAATTTTGCTAATTAATAATTTGCTAATATCAAATTCTTAGAGCTGGTATGGTTTTGCATTTCCATTAGCAATGTATGAAAGTGATTGTTTCTCATGACCTTAACAACAGAGTATGTTGTCAAAGTGTTCTGTTTTTGCCAAGGTTAGAAATGATACCTCAGTGTAGTTCCAATTTTGTATTTCTCTTATTATACATGTATTATATATCTGATCACTTCATATGATTAAAGGCCATTGCTGGTTCTTTTTCCGTGAACTGTTTTCCATATCATTTGCCTATTTTTTTTCTTTAAAGTATTGGGACTTTTTCTTTTTTATAAGTTCTTTATATAATAGCAATATTTGCCCTCTATATGTGATATAAGATGCAAATTTTTTTATTTTTATTTTTCGGTACGCGGGCCTCTCACTGTCGCGGCCTCTCCCGCTGCGGAGCACAGGCTCCGGACGCACAGGCTCAGCGGCCATGGCTCACGGGCCTAGCCGATCCGCGGCATGTGGGATCTTCCCGGACCGGGGCACGAACCCGTGTCCCCTGCATCGGCAGGTGGACTCTCAACCACTGCGCCACCAGGGAAGCCTGCACATTTTTAATGTAATCAAATTTATCAAGAATTTCCCTTTTTGCTTCTAGATTTTGGATCACAGTAAGACTTTTTTTACCCTTTTCTAGATAATAAAGGAATTCACCCATATTTTGTTTTAATACAATTTTATTGTAGCTTTTAGATATCTGATTTTTTAAAAAAATTATTTGTTTTATTTAGTTTTGGCTGCGTTGGGTCTTCGTTGCTATGCATGGGCTTTTTTTTTTCTCTAGTTGCAGAGAGCATGGGCTACTCTTCATTGCGGTGCACGGGCCTCTCATTGTGGTGGCTTCTCTTGTTGCAGAGCACGGGCTCTAGGTGCACGGGCTCAGTAGTTGTGGCTCGCGGGCTCTAGGGGCGCAGGCTCAGTAGTTGAGGCACATGGGCCTAGTTGCTCTGTGGCATGTGGGATCTTCCTGGACCAGGCTCGAACTCGTGTACCCCGCATTGGCAGGCGGACTCCTAACCACTGCGCCACCAGGGAAGCCCTAGATATCTGATATTTAAAAAAAATTCTCATGGTCTACAATGGATGTCATTTTTTTTATACAGCATTTTATTATTGGTTAGTTCTGAATATTTTAAAAAACAATCTCTATTATTTCTCTTTTGATCAATGAGTTATTCAAAAATAGTCTGTATGATACTGCTTCTTTGATATTTTTGAGCCTTGCTTTATGGATCAGGTGTCCATTTTTCTAAATGTATAGTATATACCTAAGTTATTCTCCATTTTTTGCTGCAGAGTTCTGCCTATGGCCACTAAGTAAAGTGTGTTCACATTTTGTGATTCAAATTTCTGTATCTTACTATTTTCTCTGCTTGACTTGCCAGAAACTGAGATAGTTATGTTGAAATCTCATATGTTGTTGGGTTTGTCTATTTCAACTTGTAGTTCTGGCCACTTTTACTTCACATATTGTAAGAGTATTTTACCCTGTACAGGAATTAGTGTTTTAATATGTTCTTAGAGAATTGACACTTTTCTATATATAAATATATATTTAATATATACTAAATCTATCCTGCTTAGGTTTATTTTTTCTGATATTAGTATAAGTGGCTCAACTGTAATTTCATTACTGTTTTCCTGGTATATATTTATTAATTATTTAAATTTTAATCTTTACTTGGCTTTGGGTTTTAGGTGCATATATTATAAAGAGCATATAGCTGAAATTTGATATCTTTGTATAACCTGAAAATATACGTCTTAATTAATAAGCTTAGTTCATATATTCTTGAGAAGTAAGGGTTAACTTGTCCCAGACTGGTCTCCTGCAGGTTAGTCCCCAGAAACAAAAGTTGAGTTCATATACTCCTGTAAAGCTCTGTGGAGATGGGTTATGGCCTGGTGACTAAGAAAATAATTCCTGGTACATATTAAGGTTTGGACTTCAGCCTCTGATCATATGAAGGGAATGTGTCAAATCTTGCTGCTGCATTGATATATTGTATGGCTATAATCACATGGCTTGAAGCAGAAGGGACAGATAATGCTACCCACCTACCATGAATGCTGAGATTGCAGGGCAGGGCTGGAGTCCAGGTTCTGCCTTATCAAATTGCTATTGTAGCCTGGTTCCTGATCTAAACATGGGAAGGACTAATGCTTCCCATGGATTAATGATGCTTAAAGGCTGCCCAGTTCATGTGTGAGGAACTTCTTCCAGAGTCTGAGGTATACCCTGAAATATTTCTTCATTGTCCTAGAATTCAATGGGCAACAGAGGACTTACACACGTGTTATTGCTCCTATTTCCATAGGTTTTCCCCAATAAACACTACTCCAGGCACGTGTGGTGTGTGGGCTTCTAGCCATATAGAGTTTATATGTGACAGCAGGGATAATTAATACTGATAATGCCTGGATTAGTTTCTATAAATTTACTTTTCCTTTTATATCTGTTTTATTTTCTCTGAGTTGCTTCTTCTCTCCTTTCTTGGTTTTTTGGTTTGTTTATGTGGGGATTGATTGAGCTATGTTTGTTGTCTTTCACATATCATTTTTCCTTCTCTTGGTTTTGAAAGAAAATTACAGCAGTTTTATTTTACAAGGTATAGTTGATATTTTATCCTGAATATTTAGTTAACACAGTCTAAAGTTAATAACTCAGACACCTACTGACCAATGCAAAAACCTTAGAACTCGTTAACTTTTATCATCCCAGTTTTGACATGTGTTTTATTGTGTTAAGTATCTGCCCTTTTTTTTTTTTTTTGCGGTACACGGGCCTCTCACTGTTGCGGCCTCTCCCGTTGCGGAGCACAGGCTTCGGACGCACAGGCTCAGCGGCCATGGCTCATGGGCCCAGCCACTCTGAGGCATGTGGGATCTTCCCGGACCAGGGCACGAACCCGTGTCCCCTGCATCGGCAGGCGGACTCTCAACCACTGCACTGCCAGGGAAGCCCAGGATCTGCCCTTTTTTGAGCTCCAGATATTAGACTTTTTGTTGCTATTGTTGTTATTATTCTTATTTTATATGGAAAATACTTGTTAGATATGCCTACATTTTAATCTTTTATTTTCCTCACTGTTAAGCATTTTCATCAGATCCTTTAGACATTCCCTCAGTGCAGGCTTATTTATGGTAAAATCTCTCCATTTTCATGTATCTTAAAATGTTTTTGTTTTCCTTTCCTTATTTAAAGACAGCTTTGCTAGGCATACACTATTAGGTTGATAATTTTTTTCATCACCAATTTGAAAATAATATTTCTCTATCTGGCTTTCGTTATTGCTTTTGAGTTTTTAATTTGTTTTTCATTTGTTTTGTTTTATTTTTGTGAGTTTAACTCTCATTTCTCTCTAGTAATCTGTCTTTTCTAAGTACATTTAAAATTTTTCTATTCATCTTTGCAGTTCTTCAGTGTTAACTCTAAATGTATCTAGGAATTGATTTGTATTTCTTCTTTACTATGCTATATTTAGTGTCTGTGCTTTTCAACCACCCATTCAATCTTCATTTCCTTGCAGTTTCATCACTCTTCCAATACTCTCTTCAACCTCATCATTCTGCCAGATTAGCTCACTCAAAAGTTGCCATGCTCCACCAGATTAACAATACAGTGTCTTTTTCTTAGTACTTGACCTTTAGCCTGACATAGCTACTCATACATTATCCATTTGTTCTTTTTTTCCTTTTTTAAAATTGAAGTATAGTTGATGTACAATACTATATAAGTTACAGGTGTACAATATAGTGATTCACAATTTTTAAAGGTTATACTCCATCTATAGTTTTTATAAAATATTGGCTATATTCCCCATGTTGTAGAATATATCCTTGTAGCTTATTTTATACCTAATATAGAAGTCTGTATCTCTTAATCCCCTACTCCCATCTGTTCTTTTTTTAAAAATTTATTTATTTTATTTATTTATTTTTGGCTGTGTTGGGTCTTTGTTGCTGTGTGTAGGCTTTCTCTAGTTGCAGCGAGCGGGGGCTGCTCTTCGTTGTGGTGCATGGGCTTCTCATTATAGTGGCTTCTCTTATTGTGGAGAAGGGGCTCTAGGCGCACAGGCTTCAGTAGTTGTGGCACATGGGTTCAGTAGTTGTGGCTCGTGGGCTCTAGAGTACAGGCTTGGTAGTTGTGGCACATGGGCTTAGTTGCTCTGCAGCACGTGGGATCTTCCCAGACCAGGGCTTGAACCTGTGTCCCCTGCATTGGCAGGTGGATTCTTAACCACTGCACCACCAGGGAAGCCTCCATCTGTTCTTAAAATCTTTTTTCTTTGGTTATTGGATGTGGTCAGCAAAATTCTAAAGATGCCTGTACCCCTAGATTCCTCCCACTTGACTATTCAATCAAACAACAACCTAGGGATTGTTGTGAAGGGATCTCACAGATGTAATCAAAGTCTCAAGTCAGTTGACCTTAAAATATAGAGATTATCTAGGTGGGCCTAACTCAATCAAATGAGCCCTTTAAAATAGAGTTTTCTCCAGATAGTTGAAGAAGGGGAAGTCAGAGAGATTCAAAGTGTGAGAAGGAATCACCTCACCAAAGCTTGTTTAAGATGGAGTGGAGAGTAGGGGAGCATGTGTGAAAGGAATGTGGGCAACCTTAAGTTGATGAGAGAGGCCTCTGGCCAACAGTGAGCAAGAAAATGTGGGCTTCAGTCCTACAGCTATAGAGAACTGAATTCTGCCAACAACTTGAATAGGCTTGTACACAGATTCTTCCCCAGAGTCTCCACATAATAGACCAACATGGCTGATACTTTGATATTAGGCTGTGAAATCGTGTGCCTGACTGGACTTCTGACCAACATAATGGTGATGGAATAAATGGGTGTTGTTTTAAGCTGCTAAATTTGTGGTAGTTTGTCACACAGCATTTGAATGCTTAAAGTTTTGCCAAAAGAGTAGATCTTCTATTAAGTGCTCTTACAACAAAAAAAAATATTTTCAAGAAAGCAGTAGAAAATTAATATCCTAGGCCTCCACACTCCTGTCTCTCCTCTGATCATTATGATCACTCCGTCTCTGGCTTATGTTCTGGATTCTCTTCCTCTTTCTGATCCTTAAATTTGGGGATTTTCCAGAGATCATCAATAAATCACTACCTTTATAATTTTGTGACCCAGTGCATTAATCTATGCAAAAGTCCTTTTTTTTCTCTTTCCTTCTTTATTATCTTATGAGGGGATTGACTTTGTTTTGTTTTGGGGGTTTAAATAGCATTTGCAAATCTTGAGTATTAGCTCATAATTCTTCAGTTTAAAGAAAAAATTAAGGATAAATATAAAGAAAACAACCCTATATAAACAAGGTTTTAAATTTGACACTAAAACTCCACTTACAATTTAATTGAATCCATAATTTTGTTTTGACAGAGACAGCAAAAGAGACATTTGATAAATGCTACATAATCAACACCTAAAGATGCCTGTCAGCTAGCAGTTCATGCCCATTTAACTTGCTCTCTCTAATGCCCATCCTAGCCTGTACACAGCTGAGATGTAATAAGCTCTTTTTCATGATATATAAGAATAACCTGAGGGCCATGGGCTGTAGAGAACTAAGGTCAAATCTGACCACTGTGCTTCTCCTTTGTCCCAAATCTGAATTTATTCATGATTAGTTCTGCTTGCTACTACAATCAGAAAAGCTAAGGAGGTCATATGGAAAGCAGAGGAAAAAGATGTGATGGATGTAGAAACAGTAGGAAATGATGAATGATCCTGCAGTCTCTCTGGGCAAGAGGTTTCAAAAGAATGCATATGAAAGAATAGATTTTCCTGTGCTCTGAATGTATCGTCAAGAAAGAAACTATTTAAAATGTACCTTTTTAATGTTCTCATTTGTCTTTTCTACATATCTCAACACACCCTTTCAAAAAAAGCAAAATACCAGAGCCTGATTAAATATTAAAAATTCCCTCACCTTGAATCTGTGATAAAAGTGTTTTAAGTGAGTGTAATCAAAGGCATCTCAGAATATTATAAGTTAAATGAAAATAAAGGTAAAGAACTATAGGAACACAGTGATTATTGATAATAAGATGATAGTACTACTAGCTACTATTTATTAAACATTTTCTGCATACTAGGCACACTGCTAAGCAGTTTATATAAATTAACTCATTTAATATTTTTAAAAGTACAGTTATGTAGACAAATGATGAAATGTAGAAAAGACTTGGCAAAGGTCATATAGCAAATATAACATAAAGTCATATTTTTTTTACCCATTTTTGTCTGACTTACATTCTTAAAATCATTGATCTAATGCCTCTCAAAAAGAGTTACCATAGATTTTGAGTGTAGTCTTAGAAATTGGCGGGGGAAGAAAAGTGGGGCTTTTGTTGAAGATTTATATTTTATTTGATACTATTTTCCTCGTGTCATCCTAAAAATTACTGTTTCAGAAATGGAAATGTGCTTCTGAACCACATTATTATGCATTTACCTCCCATGTATTATATATATCAAATGATGTTAAGGATAAATTTTGAGAGGATAATATGAGGTATATTTAGGGAAATAACACATCTTCGTCAGGTTAGATTATAAGTGAAGCTGAGATAGATTAAGGGAATTAGGTTGGAAAAAAGCCTTCATTATTCTAGATAAAATATTTTCAAGCACAAGTTGAATACATGAATCAAGTTCAACTTAAATCCATTTAAAAAAAATCTGTTGATGTTAAAAGAAGCAAGCACAAGGTCATAATTTTTCTTCTCTGCATTTCTGATGGTTTTTCTTTGTCTCTGTAGTTCATCTACTAATTTGAATATCATGTTAATGGAGGCACTCGTTTTCTTTTGGGGTGTTTAAGTTGATATCTTCTACATGACAAGCTTGTAATAATGACTCATTTAAATAGGTGGCATGTTTTAATAGATTAAACAGAAATGTTACTATACCTTTTCTGATAGATATATTTTATATGTGGTAAGATGGTAAGATGAGGAGATATTTTTATCTTTTATATTTTATCTAAATCTTTATAGCTTTTTTTTTTTTTTTTTTTTTTTTTTTTTGGTACCCCGGCCTCTC
>NW_006778055.1:58281-67611 GCF_000442215.2 Lipotes vexillifer | reverse complement strand
CCTCTCACTGTTGTGGCCTCTCCCTCTGCGGAGCACAGGCTCCAGACGCGCAGGCTCAGCGGCCATGGCTCATGGGCCCAGCCGCTTCGCAGCATGTGGGATCTTCCAGGACCGGGGCACGAACCCGTGTCCCCTGCATCGGCAGGTGGACTCCCAACCACTGCGCCACCAGGGAAGCCCTTTATAGCTCTTATGTCTAGTGAATTTTGGAGATAGGAATATTGTAATTTTCTGAGAGAATAAAAGATTTGTGGAAAGTTCTGAACAAAATCTAGTATATAATATTAAATGTTGTGATAACCATCTTCAAAGAGATCTTGGAACAGATAGTGTTAGCTAGCATGGAAGATTTCAGTTTTCTCTGTTGCATGGCTCACCACAGAAGTTTTGGTTGCAAGACATGGGGCCAGTCCTAGAGAGTTTGGACTTGGAACTAGATGTACTCACTAGAGGAAAATTTGCTGGTTAGGTGAAGAAGTCTAGCCTGACAGGATATTCAGTTATCTTGAGAGAAACTGACAGGTGACTGGTCAGTCTGAGGAGCTAGCTAGTATACAGGGCAGAAAAAGGAGGAGCCTACAGGGAAGCAATATACTGACGTGTGGTAAGCAGACATGTCAAGAGGAAACAGGAAGCCAGACCTAAAGCATGGGGTTTGAAGTTCAGAATCACATCTCAAGAGGCAAGGATGGAGGCATGAGAAAATCAGAATTCCAATCCTGAAGTCATTGATGTGCTGGCTGTTTATCAAGATCAGGACAGGAAACTGAGTCATAAGATAAAACTTGATCTCAAGAAGAAATCCAGTTACTAGAACTGGGACATAAAGTAGAACTATAGGAGCAGCCAGATCAACTTGAGTATAGATAGCAATCATGACTTCCCTCTTCAAAAAGGCTTGAAATCTTTCTAAAACTGAGACAGGGCCTACATGTTGGTATTAGTCACTATAGGCAGACATTTAAAAAAAATCTTCTGGCCATAATAAACCTGAGGGATTAGAGTAAGTTTTCACTTTAGGACTGGTATTTAAGGCAACAAGAATATAATTCACTTTGGTTTTAGTTGAGTTTGAGCAGTCATTTTCACTATAAGCAACACATACATGGGTAGAAAGAGTTACACCTCAACAAACCAAATTGGTGGAACTATAAAGAGGAAGAGTATGAGAAGATTCAAAATGTCACACTGAAACACCTTTAAAAGACTGTGCTGTGACTCATAAAAGCAGTAGTGATTTGATCAGCCTGATAGTTTGCTGCTTTAAGGAAAACATTTGTCAACTTTATATTCAAGAACCTGGCTGGAGGAAAGGAGATTTTACTTTTGATTTATTCACTGTCTAGATATGAGAATTCCTTGGGTCTGTTAGTCATTCCTTCCTAAACAATAAATAAATGAGATCTTTTAGAAATATCTAATTAATTCTCTAGGTAAGGAAAATTATTGTAATAATACACACTTGCTAATAGAACTTTGAAAATAGTATGTTAGTAAAAAAGTTAAATGATCATCTTAAAATCCTGATCACATATTGGGCTGGTCAAAAAAGTTCCTTTGGGTTTTCCGAGATTCTTATGGGAAAACCCGAACGAACTTTTTGGCCAGCCCAATATTTACTTCTCAATCACACCCACAAAGATTATAATCACCATCAGAAGAGACATCTTTGAACATGAAGTCCAGTGTTAAATAGCTATAATTTCACAAATATTACCCCATTCTTCAAACTAATAATTTCAGTTCCCACTGTGGACTTTAGATTCTAATTTATATTTTATATTAAATATATTAGTCTCTTCCAACAAAAATGAAATAAGCAAGTATATTATTATAAAGTAGGAGCAATAATATAAATTTACACATTTTGTAACTTTAATGCACAAACCAGCCCTTTTGGTTTGATAAGCAGCAGTGGATTTTTAAAATTTCAACCAATACAGAATTTTATGTCCCTTTAAAAAAGAAAAATAAATAAATCAGTAGTACTAGGGTATTTTGTACAGCCAGGGAAAGATATGCTGACACAGCTAGCATTGAGGATGTGGTGCTGGGATCCTATTGGTACACATACCTGTCACTTCCCTTTCACCTTTCAGAGCCACTGAATTGCTGTTGCTTGGCCATGGAAACTCATTTATTTCCCATGCTGGCATCTGGCCTTCTATAGCTTAATGAACTTAACCACCCAAGACAAACGTATATATTTGTTCTCTAAATGACTTCATGGCAGCCATTTGAAGGCAAGTGAGGCCCAATCCCTGAACTCCTTGCTTTCTTTAAATAACCCATATATATTTTGTATGCTCCCTTTGTTCTTTCTGGCTGCCCTTAGGCCCCAAATCAGTTAAATCATGTGTGTTTTTAACAAACACACTTCAAACTGGCTTTACTTAAATCTAAGAGACATGATCATAGTCAAATTTTCCAATTCTAAAATATCTTAACACCTAACACCTTTACCTCTTCATCTTTCATGGTCTTAAGATGTTTTGGCATAGGAGGGAAAATGTCTGAATGAACTTTGCAGTTATAATAAGAAGGGCTCTATATGAAGTGAAAATAAGAAAAATTACTGCTGTGATATCACATTATAAAGTGCCATGGAAATGTAAATTATTACATTTTATATTATTTTAAGGTCTTGGTGTCCTGCACTTGTGGAACCCATAACACAAAGTAAATCACCTAGGTATACAAAGAAGGGTCCATGTTGATGCTAATGATACTTCTGATAATCTCCTCACTCAGTTCCTAGACCTTATTACTCCAGTGAGTTCTACTTTCTCCTTCTGTTCATGATCCAGTTCACACTTCTTTGACAATAGAGTGCCATCTCCAGAGTCTCAGTCTTTCCACCTCTCCATCTTTCCTTCTTTATCATTTTCTTCACTCTTTATTGTCTATAGTCTCTTAATCTTTAAGCACAGTCCTAGAAACACATTCTTTCTGCCCTGTCTGGATGCCAAAATGGACAGTTTCAATGATCTCCTTACTGACATCCTATATTTGTTCACGCCCTTTACCTGGCTTGCCTTCTAATTTCCTTCTATTAAGTAAGTGCAAACTTCTGCTTTCTCTGACAGAAAACAAAAGGTTTAGGTGACTTCTTAGAGAAAGCACTTAAACATGTGAATATATTCTATCATAAATTCATCCTTTTCTAATTCATTGGCTAACAATGACTCCTGGGGCCTGCCATTCCCAATCTATGTTTAGAACCAGAAAAGCAAACTTTGGGAGAATATAGCAAAAAGAGGTTCTATTTCCTAGTACTTTATTAGAGATCTCTAGAGGAGTGAAAGGGATTGAATAGCTTTTCGTAAAATATGAGATTCAGATTGGTAGCAACAGAGAAATCATACTTTGTTACTAATCACAGAATACTGGATTGGAAAATCAATGTTCATTCATGTAATTTTTATTTGTTACTAAACATCATATTGATTGGTTAAATATGCTCACTTGACTAGCCATTTAATATCCTTCCTATTTACATTTCATCTTTCTATTTTTTTTTTTTTTTTGCGGTACGCGGGCCTCTCACTGTTGTGGCCTCTCCTGTTGCGGAGCACAGGCTCGGGACGCGCAGGTCCAGCGGCCATGGCTCACGGGCCCAGCTGCTCTGCGGCATGTGGGATCTTCCCAGAACGGGGCATGAACCCGTGTCCCCTGCATTGGCAGGTGGACTCCCAACCACTGCACCACCAGGGAAGCCCCATTTTTCTATTTTTATCTCATATCTCTAATGAATTTCTTCATAAAATCCCAGCAGCTGATGTCTGCCCAGCCAAGCCATGGCTCATTTTTTGGACCTGTGCAGTCACATTAATACAAAGCAGAATGCTCTTAGTTCATTATTTACTGTCATTCTTAGTATAATTACAGAAATCTCTTTGACTTTTCAGATCATGGGCCACGTCAGTTTGTATTACTGGTACTTAACTGATTGATCCTGTTATAGGTTCGTCCAACTGAAATGTGATTTCTGTTAAAGCAGGCTTGTAGGATCTCTCCCTTCCTAACTTCTCACAGCAGACTTTGTCACATTATCGTAACTCAGAGGACTTGTAAGCTTCTCATTTACTTATTACCGTATAGACTAATGGTAAATGCACAGGTCCTCAAGTTAGACTCCTTGTGTTTACATTAAAGTTCAGCCACTTATGAAGCTGTGGGACATTAGGGAATTAATGTATGTCTCTGGGTTCACTGTGATTACCTGTAAAATGCAGGTAATAATAGCACTATGTCATGTTATTGTGAGACAGAAATGAAGTAATTCATGTAAATATCTTAACCTGATGCCTAATACATGGTGAGCTCTCGATAAGTGTAGGCTGTTTTTATTAGTGGATGCAAGCTAGTGATGCTGTAAAAGCTTTCAGCAAGTATTTCTTTCTTATATAAAGAACTGCCATTAAGGCTGCCCTAATTTTTTTTAGATTACATTTACCTATAGATTACTTACAGGTTCAAATCTACAGTGGAAATAACTTTTTTTATTTTTTACTAGTTTTGGAAAGATGTTTTTAAACCAGTTCCTTAGAAGACTCCTATGTGACCCACACTAGTAAAATATACCTTCAGTTGCCTCCTCTGTCTCTAGGCAACAGCAGTGTGAAATAGGTAAACAAATGAGTGTCCTTGTCTGCTTAAATTTAATCTGTTAATCATGTTGTATTATGGCTCTTCCCCAAATTCTCCCTCCCCGTCAGGTAACATTTCTTATTATTAGGAAGAGGAAGTTCCTTAACATATTATTTCGACAGCATAATTTACCCAGATGATGGTCATTATGATGATGCTTTATTTTTTATTTTTTGATTTTATTTTTTTTGATGATGCTTTAGATTCATTTAGAGTCCACCATTCAGAGAGGAAGAATAGCTGGCCTACATTATTCCTCATACTTATTAAAAATTGCTGCATTCCCATTTGTGAGTTTGTTGAACGACTGGGTAGCATACCTCTTTATAAACATAAAATGGAGAGTAATAAATGAAAACACTCCCTAGCTATACTATTGATTTAATTGTTTATTAAAATAACTTCATATTGGACTTGTATTTTACTCTTAGAAAATTGGCAAAGTGCTAATATATTTAGTTTAACTGGACCAAGTACATGTCTTATTTAACTTTGATTCCCCAGCACAAACTCATTTATGAAGAATAAATGCTTGGGAATTCCCTGGTGGTGCTGTGGTTAAGAATCCACTTGCCAGGGCTTCCCTGGTGGCGCCACGGTTGAGAATCCGCCTGCCGATGCAGGGGACACAGGTTCGTGCCCCAGTCCGGGATGATCCCACATGCCGCAGAGTGGCTGGGCCCATGAGCCATGGCCGCTGGGCCTGCGTGTCTGGAGCCTGTGCTCCGCGACGGGAGAGGCCACAGTGAGAGGCCCACGTACTGCAAAAAAAAAAAAAAAAAAAAATCCATCTGCCAATGCAGGGGACATGGATTTGAGCCCTGGTCTGGGAAGATCCCACATGCCGCGGAGCAACTAAGCCTGGGTGCCACACTACTGAGCCTGTACTCTAGAGCCCGTGAGTCACAATTACTGAAGCTCACACACCTTAGAGCCCATGCACCGCAACTACTGAGCCCACATGCCGCAACTACTGAAGCCCATGCTCTCTAGGGCCCATGTGCTGCAACTACTGAAGCCCACATGCATAGAGCCCCTGCTCTGTATCGAGAAGCCACCGCAATGAGAAGCCTGCACACCGCAACAAAGAGTAGCCCCCGCTTGCCACCACTAGAGAAAGCCCATGCGCAACAATGAAGACCCAACACAGCCAATAAATAAATAAAATAAAATAAAATAAAATAGAATAAACAGTCGAGAATACTGGACTTTATTTAAAAAAAAAGAATAAATGCTTATTGAAGCAAATTAATCAGCCAAACAGTAGACAAATGAAAGTTGTGGTTAATAAGATGGGCCAGATTGAAATACTATTCTTGTTGAGAAGCTTACTTTAATCACCTTCTTATTTTCCAGCCTTATATAATCATGTATTAAAGTGATAGAATATTTCTCATATTGAGAAAATAATAGTTTTGTATTATGCTGAATCTGCCTGGGAATAAAATAGACACCTTATCAAATTCAGTGGAGGTGTCATGAGAATTTATACCTAAGAGTTGTTGTGGGAACACATTTAAATTTTTAAAATATGCAAGATTTTTGATATTCCCACTATTGTTTGGGAATAATGCAGTTTCAATTTATAGAATTGCATCATGTATTTTAGGGCTGGAGAGAAACTTGGTAAGTCCTGCATTGAACCTAAAGAGAAATGCATTGCAATAAGTTGCTCATTCAAAAATCAAACAATGCTGTGAATAATGTTGATCATCTCTACTGGAGGAAAAACATGGTACACGTTAAACACATTACTTATTATATATTTATTTAACAATCTTGAACTTTATTAATATAATGTTTTGTAGTATGTATGCCTTATTTTTTTTCTTATAGTTAAATGTCTGAATCCTGAGAAATTTCAGCATGCTTTGGTGAGAGGAACAGTCATTTTCTTATTTTCAAAAAGATGCAGGTACAGACTGTTTTTGACCAAAAGTTGTATTACTGACCAAAATTCAGCAGTCTAGTCTGGAAAATAAATGAAGAATTCTGCTGCTGGTGAGATGAATACATAGGTAGAGGGAGGTGAAGAATATAAACTACTTAGCAGCCTTAAACTTTCTCTTGACTTTAAGTGCTAGAGAAATATCAATGTTATCATTCCCAGAAACCATTCATTTAGAAATGGAAATTAGAATAGATGGAAAAATACAGTGTTGGGAGTTACCTATCAGGAAACAAAATGGATGTGTGTGATATCTACCCACTCTCATGGTGAGGGCCCTGTATTACACTTACTGTCTAAAGCTTACTGTGCTGAAACTTTCACAGCAAAGTTTCCAGTTTCTCATAATGACCTCTAAGTGAAAGTGAATGAAGTTTAGCTACCAGGTATGTGCTTTTGGAACAACACACGATGGGACCTTTTTTTTTTAACTTTATTTTTATTTTATTTTATGTTTTGGCTGCATTGGGTCTTTGTTGCTGCATGTGGACTTTCTCTAGTTGCGGCAAGTGGGGGCTATTCTTCATTGTGGTGCATGGGCTTTTCATTTCGGTGGCTTCTCTTGTTGCGGAGCACGGGCTCTAGGTGCACAGGCTTCAGTAGTTGTGGCTTGTGGGCTGTAGAGCACAAGCTCAGTAGTGTGGCACATGGGCTTAGTTGCTCCGCGGCATGTGGGATCTTCCCAGACCACGGATCGAACCCATGTGCCCTGCATTGGCAGACGGATACTTAACCGCTGCGCCACCAGAGAAGCCCACAGTGGGACCTTTTAACGTTGTTTCCAAAGCTATTTTCTTTGGAATACTGTTCTGTGAGATTTGGTAGAAAAAGAATCCCATGATCAGAATGTTTGGGAAACACTGAATATTTTATCCCCATGTTATACATTCAAAATGTATATTTTTTACATCAGACATAAAATTCCTAGAGTAAACAAAAACTGAAAAAACAAAACAAAAAATCCTGCTAATTCGATTAATACAAGTTTTTCACTGAACACTGGTGAATGTTTTTGAGGCACTGGCTGATACTGAACACAGTCTTGGGAAGGCTGATCTAAGGAATTAAAATTCTGTAAATTACGAGGAAAACACTTTTAGGTGAGAAGAGATACATACGGTAGGAGACTTCAGTATTCTGTATTTCTATTCGGGAAATTGTTCTTATTTGATCCCTTCCACCCTTGATCCTTTTTCCTTTCAGTGGACTCTGTAGTAGGGATAAAGAGAAAAATGTCATTTACTACCCTAGAAGAGCTATTTACTCTACTGTAAATACAGTGGAGGCTGGTAAAAAGTGTGTTGATAATAAGACATATTAGCTTAGGTTCTCTTGGTAGCAAATAAGAAAAACTAAATCAAAGTTGGATATATGAAACCCAAGGGCAGAAATACAGCCAGGCTCAGGAAAGGTCTAGGAAGCAGCTATATCATTTCCAGTAATGTGATCGCCGAACTGCTTTTCAACAAAGGGCGTCTTCCTAAGCAAACATTCAGAATGTAGTCTAGAGATTCAAAATGAACTCTGCTGCTGGTTGGAATTAAAAAAAAAAATATATATATATATATATATATATATATATACACACACACATATATATACACACACACACAAGCATGCATATATACGTATGATACAAAGGAAAGAAAACATATATAAGTGGATGTTTTGTTATTACAACATGCATGCCAGGCATTGGTGACCATGGGAAGTCACCCCCGTGTTTCTGAGCAAGACAGCCTAACACTCATTTTTCCATTATCACTGTTGCCCAGAGTGAACTTGTCAAAGAGATACTCCAACCATTCAGACTTCCAAACCCCTCCACCCCGCATCTTGCTACTCATACTTAACCAATAGTATTTGCATGATTAATGAACATAAACATTTCAGGTGAAACTGAAGACTCCCTTTATTTTAATCCCTGCGCAATCCCATTCCCTTCACTTGTTCCCCAGAGGCAACTGCAATCATGATATTCAGGCTATGGTTCTATACTTTTACTATGCACATGCACCCACATTCACCAGGGACCCCTACCTCACCCCACCCCACCCCAGTCTACCCCCATATACCCACATTATTTATGAGGAGAAGACTGATTTTGTGTTTTCCAGGGCCCCATGGAACACCTTCTCCCTCCCACTGTGGATATCCTGAGCTGCATATGGTTGGGGTATGGCTGTGTTCAGAAACTCCTGCATACCTGTTTTAAAACTTAAAAAATGAGATATTTGCCCACATGAATCAACCAGAGACCTTTATTTATTTATGAACCAATAACTTTATAGGAAGAAACGGAAAAACTGGAAGAAAAAAACTTACGTGATAAAGTCCAGGAAAAGAGAGTCCTGCACTTGTTGCAAAAAAAAACACAAAAAAACTTAAGTGAATTTCTTCTGCAAGGGCACTATTGCCGTCTGCATGGCAGGCACGGCGACCAGGGCTCTGGTCACCCCGTGGCTCTGGGGAAGTCCAGTCCAGGCTCAGTTCTTCTTGTCGCTGTCGCCCAGGGTGAGCTTGTCAAAGAGGTACCCTGCCAGGTCGACGTCCGGGGCCCCCATCATGCTCAGGGTGGTGACATGACCCTCCAGCTCTCTGATGAACGCCACCTGCTGGCTGAGGTAGTGAGTTGCCAGGAAGTGGTGCAGGTGGGGGGTCGCTCTTGTCGGTGGCCAGCTGGTGCAGGTGGAGCAGGCTGTGGTTCACGAGCTTCTCCAGGAACAAGGTGC
>NW_006778055.1:0-58271 GCF_000442215.2 Lipotes vexillifer | reverse complement strand
GCTCTTCCACTCGTCACTGACTGGCTTCCTGATGTCCTGGAAGTTGAGGCGGCCCCCGCGCTGGTTCTGCAGGCGCATCAGGCCCTCGGCCTGCCCGCTGTGCTCGTGGGAGCGGCGCAGGAAGAATGGGGTGAAGTGCTTCAAGGCCACGTCGTCGCGGTAGAGGTAAAAGGCCGCGGGCCAGGCACACGAAGGAGGCGTGGAGCTCCAGGGTGAAATGGCTGTTGATGGCGGCCTCGCAGTCGGGGTGGTAGTCCTGGCGCACCTGCGAGCGCGGCGCGGGCAGCATGGCGGGCGGCGCGGGCAGCGTGGCGGGCGTGAAGGCCAAGGTGAAGGCGAAGCCGCGGGGCCCACAGTAGCTACCTCGGAGCGCTCCCATGTGGTCGAAGAGGGCGGCCGCTCTGGCATGGACCGGAAAGCGGGTCCATTACCCAGGTTTGGGAGGGGGGGAAAGGAGGTTCCGGTTCCGTTACGGGGGGGATTGGGAGGGTGGATATGCACGGAGGGCGGGGCACGAACGCTGTGTCCCAGGTTCCATCCAGGCCTGGGTGAGGCAGGCCGACTGCGCTGAGCTTCTGGCCTAATCTTTTTAAATGTTATTCACGAGTATAAGTGCAACCGTTTTGAGTTAATCACTTAAGTGATTCTTATTTGAATAATGCCTTAATGTGATTCTTTCATTAAACAGTTCTTTTGTGGTATCATTGATTATATTTACCATCACAGAGCTCTATTTGAAGTTAGCTCTCCTCAGTGACTTCAACACCCATACTAATGACACTTCTGATAGCCTCTTCACTGGGTTCCTGGACCTTATTAACTCCAGTGATCTCCACTTTTCTTTTTTCTGTTTCTGGTCACGTTCACACTTGTCTGACAGCAGAGCACCACCTCCAAAGTCTCAGTGAATCTTTCCACCTCTCCAGCTTTCACTCGTTTTGAACCTTGTCTTCGCTCCCTTTGTTTTCTCTCATCTCTTAATCTTCCAGCACAGTCCTAGAAACACAGCCCCTTTCACCTGATTTACCAATTTCCTTCCCCTTGGGTAAGTGCAGACTTCTCTTTTCTTTGTCAGAAAACAAAAGGCTTAGATGCATTCTTAGAGAAAGAACTTAACTGTGTGGATGTATTTATCCCTTCCAACCTCATTTGTCCTTTCACTGCCACTCAGCAAGCATTTTTTTAACCCCTCAATTATGTTGTATGGAATGAGCCACAGTGGTAGGAAATACCATTGATCTCAAATTATCTTTCATTCATTCATTCAATAAATATTTATTGATTACTTAATATGGCCCAGGCACTGGTGTGGGATTTGGGCATATATTAATAACAAAGAGAGACAAAGTCTGTTCCCGTGAGGTTTGTATTCTAGTGGAGAAGCAGACCAAAACAAAACAAAAAACTGCTGTTTTTCTCCCTTTATTGTCTCAAGTAAATACGTATAAAATATTACACATGTATATGATATTAAAAAGTCAATATTTTCTTAGAAGTTAAGGATATTATAGTGGAAAACATACGACCAATCTAGGTATTTATAATTAATTAATTCAACATTAATTCAACAGCCATTTATATTACAGTACTCCAAATATGTGTCACTATTTGACTCTGGAGATACACAGAAGAATCAAACATGGTCTGTGTTCTCAAGGTACAAGAAAGAGTGATGGACTGTTTTAAGTGCTCTCAATGGTTTTAAAGTTTTTGGATAAAATAGCTGTTTTCACTTAAAGTTTTATTACCATGGCTTTGACAAATGTACTCTCTTTGGGGGGGGGTCTCTTTATTTCTCTTTGAAAGCTCATGCTATGCTATAATCATTGTTTATGAAGGAAGCAAAGGATCAAATATCAACTGTCACATTGTAAACTTATCTAAGCAATTTTAGAGGCATTTAATTGTTAAGTCTGTAAAGAAATAGAATAATAACAATGTCTATTTGATAAGTTGATTTTAATAATAGAATCATACATTAGAGATGGAAAAGAACTACATGATTAGTTTCTCAGTGAGGTAAAATTGTATTCTATGTTTGCTTAACACCAGTATTTAGTCTTAATATAATTGCGATCTTTCAAATATTTCCTTGGAAGAGTCCATTGTAGACTTCACTGGAAGAATCTATTTAAATAGAAGAAATCTTGATTTTGTATAACATTTTCTCATTATGTCCCAAAATTATTTAATAATTAATTTATCTGGACAACTTTACTCTTCAAATATTAAAACAATACTATTGAATGGTTTTATGTGTACTAAGGGGTGATAATGGTGTTTCTCAGATGTTTTATCCCTCATCATTACTTCCTAGGTTAGAAGATAATGTTAAAATACATGTTATAACTAAGAGAAACCTAAGGTTTAAAATCTAACTTTTTTAAGGGAAATCAATAAACTAGCATGAACTGGAACCTCAAATTTCCATGAAGGAAATATACATATGTATAAACAAAAGCATTGCATCCAGTTTTTCTTTAATGAGGAATGTAAAGCTAAATACAAACACAGAATGAAAAAACTTGAGAGCAGATCATGTTTTTAGAAAAATTTAAAATTTTATTTTTTAAATTTATTTTATTTTTAAATTTTTGGTTGCATTGGGTCTTTGTTGGACACGGGCTTTCTCTAGTTGCAGCAAGTGGGGGCTACTCTTTGTTGCAGTGCGTGGGCTTCTCATTGTGGTGGCCTCTCTTGTTACGGAGCACGGGCTCTAGGTGCGCAGGCTTCAGTAGTTGTGGCATACAGGCTCAGTAGTTGTGACACATGGGCTTAGTTGCTCCGCGGCATGTAGGATCTTCCAGGACCAGGGCTCGAACTCATGTTCCCTGCATTGGCAGGCGGTTTCTTAACCACTGTGCCACCAGGGAAGCCCACCAATTTAAAAAATTTTGATAATCAAATTTTATAGTTTATAACTTGGTCTGTGCTAAGATAATGTCTTTTAAAATATCAATATAGGACTATAAAATGAAGGTTTCATTGAAATGTTTGTGGTCAGTGTTGCTATTATGTTAGGATTCTCCAGAAAAACAGAACCAATAGAAGATATATTTATATATTATATAAAATAAGGAATTGGCTCACGTGATTATGGAGGCTGACAAGTCTTAAAATCTGCAGTTGCCATACTTGAGACCCAGGAGGGTCCATGGTGTAGGTCCAGTCCAAAGGCCAGGAGGCTCAAGACCCAGGAAATTCAAGTTGAAGGCAGGAAAAAACAATGTCCCTGCTCCAAGGCAGTCAGGCAAGAGGAGTTCCCTCTTACTCAGAGGAAGGTCAGCATTTTAATTTTATTCAGGCCTTCAAATGATTGTATGAGGCTCATCGACTTTAAGGAAAGCAATCTGCTGTACTTGGTCTACTATTTCAAATGTTAATCTCATGGAAAAACACCCTTTCAGGCACAAACAATAATATTTGACTAAATATCTGGGTACCCCCTGGCCCTTTCAAGTTGACATATAAAAATTAGCTATCACAGTATTATTCATGATAAATGCAGAGTCAACAAATAAAAATTCACATGCTGTAATCTGTTTTGACTTTCAGCTCCCTTCATTAATTTAAAAATGTTACAGTTACACAACTGATATTAGACAGTAAGTTCTGACTCCATGTCAATGATTAGCTCTCATTCATTCATTCATTATATTTCTATTGAGCACCTATTATATGACAGGTATTTTATAGGTACTAACATAAAAACTTGTTCTATAAGCTCCTCATATTTGTATTTCTTTTGTAGCTAAGTGCTAGTAAATGTTTCATATAATTCCTTCTTTGAAAATTAATACATGAAGTAGGATCAATGGTATAATCTTAAGTAGACCATAAATAGCAGCAGTTGGTGGCTTATCTCACTCTCTGTGTTGTGTGTGTGTGTGTATACATATGTATAAATAAATCATTTAATGAGAGGTAGTGAAAAGTGATATTATATATCTCTGGGCTGTTCACTCTGCATTACCTCATTATTACAGATACTGGATTAAATTTGATTATTATTACCCATATTTTACAGATAAAGAAATTGTGAATTAAAGTATGTAACATGATCAAACACAGAGCTTGTAAATAGCAGAGAGTGACACTCTGAACTGGATTCCTCTCTAGGTACTTTGGGAAGTTTGGTTGTACCATGAGCTCCTTTAGAACAAAGACTGTTCAACTTGTGATGCTAAATTTCACATAGTAGGGGCTCAAAAATATAAATTAAAATATTGAGTGGCCTATTAAAAGCTTTAGTCTCATTATTTCTCCAAATTAAAAAAATGAGTGGGAGTAGATGTTGAATATGTATTTAAACTCTGTTTCCTTTAGAAGGAAACAAAATCAAAGACACCCAATGGTGATAAATTACTATTATAATTTTACTTTAATATGCATAAACATAAAACCAGGCATAGAAATTGGTATGCTTTTATAACTGTAAACCTAACAATTTGTAAATATATGCAAATACAACTATAAAACTATTAAAATTAAGAAATTCCAGTTATGCATCAGATTATGCTTTTTGTCTTAAACACAGCCCCTTCTCACTGAGAACATACTAGTTGACGAGATGCAAGTTTCCTTTTGAGTGTGCCATGCCTGTGCCCTGATGTCCATGAAACATCTCAGTTCTCTACCACCCTTCTTTACTGAAGACATGACATACTTTAGCTCATATGATGATTCATAATGTACTTTTGCTTTCAGGTAGTGGAAGTCATCATTCAAATATTGTCTGTCCATGTTCTTTTTTATTAGTGTGTGAAAAGTAATTCTGATGCAGTTTGTTGATTTCATGAAATACCATTAAAAGTCTCAGTAACTTCAATAACTGAAGAGGCTGTTCAAACTGGGAATTGAGGGGGAAGAGAACTACTGACAGAATTTTAAGCGATAACACTCTTCCCTTTGAGTTTCATTCTATGAAACTATTTTTCACTTCCCAGTCATCACTTTAAAAGGAAATTTTAGTGTTTGCAGCTGGTAAAATGTGACTATAAGGGTGGACATGCGACACTTGTCCTTTTTACACTAGAACATGACAGCCTAGCAGCAGTCACACTCAGTGTGATTCAAAACACACATGCAGGCATGGACAGTGAGTTTTTGCTGCTGCATTGAGCTATAGACAGATCAAGATAATTCTGAAAATGCTTCTAATAATTTTTCATTTGGATGTAAACACAAGGACAGATCCATGGAATTCACAAATACAGGTAGAGAACACTGAGTTAGAATGGCATGGACACACCATATATCTAGTCAATAACTTTTAGGACCTAATATATTCCAGCTTTGTGCTAAATGCTGAATGATTGCAACAGGCGTTGACTTTAATCTCATGGGCCCTAGAGTCTGTTTCAGTTCACTGTGTTCACTGACAGAATGTATATGTGATGAATGTAAAATTAGATGCTAATGAGTTGATAATAGAATATGTATATATATTGAAATATTCATATATATTCAATAATATTTTGTTTGAAATCTTTACTACTATTGTCACAGATACAGAAATTGCTACAGACGTTCTCATACCTTTTCCTACACAGCAATTAGGTTTAGGGAAAATATTTTTGGTGGAATGGTGTTAGTCAACCTACAAATCCAGAATGTCTTGGTTGAAGGTGTAGATACTTTGTTTCACTAAAATCAAGTGTAAGTTTTTCCAAACAAGTTAGGAAAAAAATGCAAAATCCTTATAAAATGTTCCTGTGATTCCATATCTTACTATACTCTTAACCCAATGTGTTAATAAGCTTGTATTTAATGTAATCATTATTCTTCATAATTTGACATGAGTAATGTGCTCTCACATTTTAATTTTCTAAACTTTTATACCATATTCTCAATGACTTATTTGCTGATTTCGTTTTTTATAAAAATATGATAATGATCTCAACCAGCCACTGTTAAACTCAGCAAAAAGCACAATTTCCAAAGTAAATGTTTTGTAAAGTGTTTCCTGTGTATTATTCACATTTATTACTTTTCCTCTGAGCTTTTTATATTTCAGTTCATACATGAAAAATAAACAATGTCCTTTTGACTTATTTTCTTGAAGTCTTTTGCCATTTTCCAAATATATCTGAATAGTTAAGGTCAGTTAAACCTATTTAGAGTTTCAGATTTCTAGGAGATATCTGATATTTAGTAACTTTCTGCCCAAATGATTTTAAATCTCATTTATTATAAAGTGAATTAAAAGATTAGCATATATTCTTTAAATAGAAAGATTGTCAACCTGCTTTTGCTAATGTAGATGGTGCTCTTAAGTTCTGATTTCATACATGACAAACAACCCATGATTAAAGGCTCATTAATAATCTGCCAAATACTCTCAGCTGTATGACTCAATTCTCCATTAGTAATGTAATCCCTTGATTTTCTTCTGCCAGAAAAGTGCTGTTTTTTTGAAACCATTGGCAGTAATATGAATTTATACATTATGTGTGTGTGTGTGTGTGTGTGTGTGTGTGTGTGTGTGTGTGTGTGTGTGTGTATCTCTTGGAAGAGAGACTGAACGCCAAGAGAAAACCTCGCATTCCTTTACAGGACGTGCAATGCAGATCTGTTGTGGAGTAACTGCTGGATCTGGGAAGGAAGGTGAGGCTAAAGGCAGCGCATTAAAAAGGGAAGAGGCTGTTGGAACTGGGAATTGAGGGGAAGAGAACTACCGACAATTTTAAGGGATAACACTCTTGCCTTTGAGTGTCTGTGTGGTAGAGTCCGTTGTCTGGAGTAGAAGGGGAAAGCTGTACTAGAGCAGCTTCTGGTGGCAGGAATATTATTTTCTTATACATGCAGCTGTTGAAACATTACTTAACATTCCTCAGATCTTAACTGTCAAGAACAAAAAACAGTAATGATAACTGGAAGTGTCAGTTCCATGTCCACAATAATCTATTTGCACTTGCTTCCCTCTTTCACGAGTTCTCTATCAATTATCCATGCTTTTATCCCCCCCTTAATCATCACTTTTTCCTTAATCACATGTATTCCTCAATTATGCTGTAGAGAACTGCAATTTTCCTTACGTGGCCCTTCCCCCTTAATTCTTTTTTTTTATTTTCCACATTAACAATCCCTAATTTTTAGAAAAAAGGCAATAGCATATAAATGAATCAAGGTGCAGAATTCCTCAAATTATAAAAATCAATTCCTGGAGCGTTACTGATTGATAACTATATTGATCACATCAATGTAAGTATTTAATCAGTCTGTCTACAGAGATTACAGCTACAAGATAAAAAAACATAATCAGTTTATTCAGTTGTTACAAATGTAGGAGGGAGAAATGGAAATAGGATTAACAAGATTTTATGCAGAACAAAGAGTCCACTTCCTTTTCTTTCCAGAGACACTATTCTCTAAACCATTGTATTACTTCTCCTAGCCAGACTATTAAGCATGTTTGGTTAGATTACATTTTGAATTATACCAGTTCATTGGAGTAAATGTCTCTATGGGACACTTGGGTTTATAAAACTCTGTTTCATAGCTGGATGATGTAGAGCATCCCTCGGCCTATCTTCTTGCAAAAGAATGCTGTTGGGTCAAATGAACAAGAGAAAACAGGTAATAATATAATATTAGAACTCTCTACAAAATAACATCTCAATTCACATTTTGTGATACGTTCAGTGACATCTTAGAAAACCATGTTGTGTGTATGTATGTATGGAGTGCACACATTTGTACGTACATGTTGGGCTTTGATCACTAATGTTAATGTTCGCTAAAATTTGTACCTTAATGTGGATTGTAGTATGAATATATATGTAGTAAATTATTATAAAGAGATATGATTATTAATATAGAATAGTGTTCTGTATTTTATAATTAGGGTTAGAGTGGTATAATTTAAAAATAATAATAATATTGAATATTTTTGCCTACCCTTCCAATATTGGACGTTAGTTAGGTAAAGTAGACATTAGTGGAAACATGCATCTTAGCTGATTGTGTATGTATATACTCTGTCAATTTTTAATTCTTTAAAAAATACAAATATTGTATTAGAAGCCATGGAGTATTAGAAGTCAGTGTTAGTGGAAAACTGAGGTTATTGATTATTTTGTGTTTTCATATCCACAATATGAAGTGATTTTGGAAGTTTTTTGCTAGCTACTAGAAAATAAGCTAAGATTTATGTTAGCTCTTTGAATGCATCTACCAAAGTTCCATCACTAGGAAAGTGAGGTCACCCTTCTTTGATTAAATCATCAGACATAACATAGTACCATTTACATGTTTTATTACAACACAATTAATAACCAAGATTTTAGCTATTTATGAGGTCTTCTAACTATATACCAGATAATTTCATGTATACATGGCATGAACTACCTTATAAAATAGAGCTGCCTCTTTTTATTTCCTAAATATTATAATCTATCTATATTAGTGAACTGGAGCTGTGGATCAGATGATAAGATATGCATAACTGTGTGCACTGAGTGATTGGAATGCCACTTGTTATCTTTTTTCTGGAAATGTCTATATAAGAAAATAAAAGGTACTTTATAGAAATATGAAAAAAATAGCAGCCTGATACTGTTCATTCTTACCCTTTTTGGGAATTTGAATAAGTAATTTATTCTCCCTTAACCTCAAGTTCTCTATTTAAAAAAGTGACCTTGGGACTTCCCTGGTGGCGCAGTGGTTGAGAGTCCGCCTGTCGATGCAGGGGATATGGGTTCATGACCCGGTCCAGGAAGATCCCACATGCCGCGTAGCGGCTGGGCCCATGAGCCATGGCCGCTGAGCCTGTGCGTCTGGAGCCTGTGTTCCGCAACGGGAGAGGCCACAACAGTGAGAGGCCACAACAGTGAGAGGCCCGCGTATCGCAAAAAAAAAAAAAAGGGACCTTGGACTAGATCCTGTTGCAGATACTGTGGTCAAATGATTTTATGCCCAGGCATTTCAGCCGTTTGGCTGTGAATCAAAATCAGTTGAGGAAATTCTGATTCAGCAAGTTAGGGGTTGAACTCTGGCATATGTACAGTTGACCCTTGAACAACTTTGGGGTTAGGAGTGTGGACCCTCACACAGTCGAAAATTCAGGTATGACTTTACAATCGGCCTTCCGTATCTATGGTTGAACATCTTCATATTCAGTCAACCCCAGAATGAGTAGTACTGTAGATTAAGTGAACCCGCCCAGTTCAAGTCCCTGTGGTTCAAGGATCAACTCTACTTTTAAAGTGCCACAAGTGATTCTGATACTCAGCCAGGATATGGAATGTTGATTCTATGCTATTTGGTGCAAAGAACAAAATGGGAATCTCTAAGTCTATATATTGATTATAACTTATCTAATATCATACCTTACTAAGAAAAAATATCATTGGGTGTAGCAATAGCAAAATAGCTGCAGTGTATTTCATTATAAGAGAAGATGGTTACAGTGTTACTGATAGAAAAATGATCAGAATAGTGTATTAGTTAGGGTGTTCCAGAGAAACAGACCTAATAGGATATTTATATTATATTGGATTGGCTTGGATATATGATAGGTTATTGTATTGTATAATAGGGTAAAGTATCCTATTGCGGTTGACCCTTGAACAATATGGGTTTGAACTGTGTGGGTCCACTTATACACGGATATTTTTCAGTAAATACTGCAGTGCTACACGATTCATGGTTGGTTGAATCTGCGGATGCAGAACTGGATTATGCAGTTTTTAACTGCACCCTAACCCCCATGTTGTCCAAGGATCAAATGTGTATATGTGGGGAGGGGTGATTTCTTTTAAGGAATTGGCTATTGGCTTTGGTTTATGTGATTGTGGGGCTTGGCAAGTCAGAAATCTGCAGGGTAGGTCAGCAGGTTGGAAATTAAGGTAAACGTTCATGTTTCAGTCGAGTCCAAAAGCTAGAAACTCAGACAGAATTTCTGTATTGCAGTCTGGAGGCATAGTTCTTTATTCAAGGGAGGACTTCAGTCTTTATTCTTAAGGCCTTCAACTGATTGGATGATGTACAGCACACTATGGAGGGATCATCTGCTTTTCTCAAAGTCTACTGATTTACAAGTTAATCACATCTAAAATATACCTTCACAGCAGCTTCTAGACCAAACAACCAGGCACCATAGCCTAAGTTTACATGTAAAATTAACCATCATAAATGGTAAACATGAGTGAGGGCTGGCTGATGCAGGCAGAAGAATGCCGAAGTGGGTTCATTCAGAGGGAATGTGATTGGGTATCAGAGGAGGGCTGGCATATGCTGTGTGGGTGGAGGAGGCAGCAAGGTTGTGGACTACTTGAATCTGTTGGGGCTCAAAAATGGTGCCCTGAGCCAGCATGAAGTCTACCACAGTAAGTGTGGTAGGCAACTGAGGGTAGGCAGAGGCACATAGGATGTCATACTTGAGACCAATTAGGCTTCATTTAACCAGTGAGTTTCATCATGTTGATTTTCATAGTTTATTCTCATTCCCTTGTTCATCTGTTCATTATATAATACTCCAGTCAGAGCCTTTCAACTTTCTTGAGCATTTGTTTATTAGCTTGGTGGTGTTGGTTTTGGTTGTCAGTACTGCACTATTCATTTTTGGAGTAGTATCACTTCATACTAAGGCAGTTGTTGCCTGTTGATTGAACAGGCCTGTTGTAATTTCTCTGCACTCCATAGCAATATCACTTTTCTTCAACCCAGGAAGGGTTGTTTGAGTAAGCAAGTTGCTTCCACTTTTAGTCTTTCAACTGCCACTTGGATACTTACCATACTTTGAATCCACTTGCCAAACTATCATGACCCTGTTATCCTGTGTGCCCACCAGTTATATACATATTATCTTTCCTTACCTATCTTGCATATGCTAAATTTTGACTTTCTTCAAATTTGGTTACCTTGGATAATACCATTGCTACTTTGGTTTTTAAAGCCTTTAAAAGTCTTTTGGGACTATAAAAGGCGCAGGGCTCTAGAAATGGAATCCTCATACTTTGGTGTGCATAAGATTCACCTATAGCTATATGAAATGCAGATTCTTGGCTCAATTTCTCGAAAATTCTGATACAATTTATATGGAGAGAGAGGGATCTGCAAATCTGCATTTTACAGGAGCTACAGTTTCTACTATGCTTAATAGCTATTCTGTGTTGATTCATCATAATGCAATGCAACTATGCAGTTAAAAAAAACTAAACCTTTTTTTGAGAATATTAGGTTTATCAAACAGTTGCAGAAATAGTACTGAGAGTTCTCATGTACTCTTCACCCATCTTACTCTAATGTTACTATTTTACGTAGTACATATGTTAAAACTAAAAAGACAGTGATGCATTACTTTTAGCTAAACTCCAGACTTTATTCAGATTTATCGATTTTTTTTTTTACAATTATGTCTTTTTTCTGTTCTAGGATCTAATCAAGTATATCACATTGAATTTAGTTATAATCTCTCTTCTATGGTCTCTGACAGGTTCCCAGCCTTTCCTTGTTTCCCATGACCTTTATAGTTTTGAGAAGTACTGGCCAGGCTTTTGTAGAATGGCCCTGAATTTGGATTTGTTTGGTGTCTTTCTCATGATTAGACAGACCAGGGTTTTTTGGGTTTTGGGGAAGATTACCATAGAGGTGAAATGTCTTTCTCATCACCTTGTGTCAGTAATGACTTATTACTGATCACTTGATCACTTGGTTAAGGTGAGGTCTGCCAGATTTCTCACTGTGAAGTTACTATTGTTCCCTTTCCGTAATCTATCTTTTGGAATCCAGCCAATACTCCTAAGAGGGAGTTTAAGCCCCATCTCCTGGAGGGAAGAGTATTTACATATGTTATTTGAAATTCTTCGTAAGAAAAATTTGTACCTTCTTCCCCGTTTATCTATGTATTCAGTTATTTATATCAGTATGGACTCATGAATATTTATTTTATATTTCTCTATAACTTTAAAGTTTAATTAATTTTATTACTCAGATTGTTCCAGCTTAGGCCATCAGGTGCTCCTTCAGTTGGGTTCTTGTGTCCCTTTGATCTGCCTCTATCCGTTTGATTTTTGAGTGCTGCCTTATTTCCTGGCACTACATAATGCTCCAGGCTCATCTTGTGTTTTCATTGCCCCAGGCCTAGAATTAGTCATTTCTCCAAGGATGTCTGGTTTTTGTTATTTTGGAGAACCATGTTTAGAAACTAAGGCCTGGATGCTAGATGTGTTTGTTGCTACTTGGTGTCATTGCTTCTAGTCTCTCCACAGTTATGAAATATATGCATGTATATTAACCAATATATACACACATATCTATAATCATTTCTATAGGTGTCTATCTCTATACCTATTAAACTAAACGTGAGTTCATACTAATGTCTAAGACTCTAATCCAGTATCACATGGTTCATTCTAGCTTTTGCCCCTTGCTTATTTGTAACTTCTTTTACTGACAGTGAGAAACCTGACTCAAATTATTTACTTATTTGTTCTACACTAGTGTAAATGTGTTTTCAGATTTCTTAACTGTATTCCTGTGAGAAACAAACTTACCAACTAAAATTGTGTTTATGTACAGTTATTTTTGTGCCTGGTCATATTTACCAATCAAAACATCATTTTCCAAACTCAGGTCAGTTCCTTTTTCTCCACCCCCTTCAGTGCCACTTTATCATATATTGGGAATACAGTTAAATTTATTTGTCACAGTATGCATTACATCCAGGATACTCTGATTAAAAATTGCATACATTAAAGTTCACCCTGTGATGTACTATTCTATGTGTTTTGACAAATGCGTAGTCATGTATCTTATGCCTAGTACCATACAGTACAGTTTCATCAAACTAAAATATTCTCTGTGAGTGGCCTTTGTAGTCATTGACTCCCAACCTCTGACAAATGCTTATTTGTCTTCCATCCCTATAATTTGTCTTTTTCAGAATGTTGAATAAACGGCATCATACAGTATGTAGACTTTTGAATTTGGCATCTTTGACTTAGCAACATGCATTTAGGATTCATCCATGTTGTTGTGTGAATCTATAGTTTCTTCCCTTTTATCACCTGAAGTATCAATCCATCATCTCGAATACCAAGTTTGTTTATTCATTCACCTGTTGAAGGATAATATGATATGATTATTTCCAGTTTGGGACAATTATAAAAAAAGCTGCTATAAACATTTGGGTATAGGCCTTTGTGTGAACATAGGTTTTCAATTAACTGAGGAGTATGATTGCTGTATTCTATTGTAAAACTATGCTTAGCTTTGTAGGAAACTGGCAAACTGTCTTCCCAAATAACTGTATCATTTTATATGCTCAGTAGCAATGAATGTATGTTCCTGTTGTACTTGGTCAGCATTTGGTTTTGTCAGTTATTGGATTTTAGCTATTCTAATAGGCGTGTAGTGATATCTCATTGTGGTTTTATTTGTATCTACCTAATGACATATGATGTTGAGCATCTTTTCATGGGCTTATTTGCCATCTGTATATCTTCTTTGGTAAAAATATGTATATATGTATTTTTCTTTCTTTTGTTCTTTTTTTTTAACATCTTTATTGGGGTATAATTGCTTTACAATGGTGTGTTAGTTTCTGCTTTATAACAAAGTGAATCAGTTATATATATACATATGTTCCCATATCTCTTCCCTCTTGCATCTCCCTCCCTCCCACCCTCCCTATCCCACCCCGCCAGGCAGTCACAAAGCACCGAGCTGATCTCCCTGTGCTTTGCAGCTGCTTCCCACTAGCTATCTACCTTACGTTTGGTAGTGTATATATGTCCATGCCTCTCTCTCTCACTTTGTCACAGCTCACCCTTCCCCCTCCCCATATCCTCAAGTCCGTTCTCTAGTAGGTCTGTGTCTTTATTCCTGTCTTACCCCTAGGTTCTTCATGACATTTTTTTTTCTTAAATTCCATATATATGTGTTAGCATACGGTATTTGTCTTTCTGACTTACTTGTCTCTGTATGACAGACTCTAGGTCCATCCACCTCATTACAAATGGCTCAATTTCGTTTCTTTTTATGGCTGAGTAATATTCCATTGTATACATGTGCCATACCTTCTTTATCCATTCATATGGTGATGGGCACTTAGGTTGTTTCCATCTCCTGGCTATTGTAAATAGAGCTGCAGTGAACATTTTGGTACATGACTCTTTTTGAATTATGGTTTTCTCAGGGTATATGCCCAGTAGTGGGATTGCTGGGTCATATGGTAGTTCTATTTGTAGTTTTTTAAGGAACCTCCATACTGTTCTCCATAGTGGCTGTACCAATTCACATTCCCACCAGCAGTGCAAGAGTGTTCCCTTTTCTCCACACCCTCTCCAGCATTTATTGTTTCTAGATTTTTTGATGATGGCCATTCTGACTGGTGTGAGATGATATCTCATTGTAGTTTTGATTTGCATTTCTCTAATGATTAATGATGTTGAGCATTCTTTCATGTGTTTGTTGGCAGTCTGTATATCTTCTTTGGAGAAATGTCTATTTAGGTCTTCTGCCCATTTTTGGATTGGGTTGTTTATTTTTTTGTTATTGAGCTGCATGAGCTGCCTGTAAATTTTAGAGATTAATCCTTTGTCAGTTGATTCATTTGCAAATATTTTCTCCCATTCTGAGGGCTGTCTTTTGGTCTTGTTTATGGTTTCCTTTGCTGTGCAAAAGCTTTGAAGTTTCATTAGGTCCCATTTGTTTATTTTTGTTTTTATCTCCATTACTCTAGGAGATGGGTCAAGAAGGATCTTGCTGTGATTTATGTCATAGAGTGTTCTGCCTATGTTTTCCTCTAAGAGTTTGATAGTTTCTGGCCTTACATTTAGGTCTTTAATCCATTTTGAGCTTATTTTTGTGTATGGTGTTAGGGAGTGATCTAATCTCATACTTTTACATGTACCTGTCCAGTTTTCCCAGCACCACTTATTGAAGAGGCTGTCCTTTCTCCACTGTATATTCCTGCCACCTTTATCAAAGATAAGGTGACCATATGTGCATGGGTTTATCTCTGGGCTTTCTATCCTATTCCATTGATCTATCTTTCTGTTTTTGTGCCAGTACCATACTGTCTTGATTACTGTAGCTTTGTAGTATAGTCTGAAGTCAGGCAGCCTGATTCCTCCAGCTCCATTTTTTGTTCTCAAGATTGCTTTGGCTATTCGGGGTCTTTTGTGTTTCCATACAAATTGTGAAATTTTTTGTTCTAGTTCTGTGAAAAATGCCAGTGGTAGTTTGATAGGGATTGCATTGAATCTATAGATTGCTTTGGGTAGTAGAGTCATTTTCACAATGTTGATTCTTCCAATCCAAGAACATGGTATATCTCTCCATCTGTTTGTATCATCTTTAATTTCTTTCATCAGTGTCTTATAATTTTCTGCATACAGGTCTTTTGTCTCCTTAGGTAGGTTTATTCCTAGATATTTTATTCTTTTTGTTGCAATGGTAAATGGGAGTGTTTTCTTGATTTCACTTTCAGATTTTTCATCATTAGTATATAGGAATGCCAGAGATTTCTGTGCATTAATTTTGTATCCTGCTACTTTACCAAATTCATTGATTAGCTCTAGTAGTTTTCTGGTAGCATCTTTAGGATTCTCTATGTATAGTATCATGTCATCTGCAAACAGTGACAGCTTTACTTCTTCTTTTCCGATTTGGATTCCTTTTATTTCCTTTTCTTCTCTGATTGCTGTGGCTAAAACTTCCAAAACTATGTTGAATAAGAGTGGTGAGAGTGGGCAACCTTGTCTTGTTCCTGATCTTAGTGGAAATGCTTTCAGTTTTTCGCCATTGAGGATGATGTTGGCTGTGGGTTTGTCATATATGGCGTTTATTATGTTGAGGAAAGTTCCCTCTATGCCTACTTTCTGCAGGGTTTTTATCATAAATGGGTGTTGAATTTTGTCAAAAGCTTTCTCTGCATCTATTGAGATGATCATATGGTTTTTCTCCTTCAGTTTGTTAATATGGTTTATCACATTGATTTGCGTATATTGAAGAATCCTTGCATTCCTGGAATAAACCCCACTTGATCATGGTGTATGATCCTTTTAATGTGCTGTTGGAGTCTGTTTGCTAGTATTTTGTTGAGGATTTTTGCATCTATGTTCATCAGTGATATTGGCCTGTTGTTTTCTTTCTTTGTGACATCCTTGTCTGGTTTTGGTATCAAGGTAGAGAAAGAAGAACAAAAGACCCCCAAAGTTAGCAGAAGGAACGAAATCATAAAAATCATATCAGAAATAAATGAAAAGGAAATGAAGGAAGCGATAGCAAAGATTAATAAAACTAAAAGCTGGTTCTTTGAGAAGATAAACAAAATTGATAAACCATTAGCCAGACTCATCAAGAAAAAAAGGGGGAAGACTCAAATCAATAGAATTAGAAATGAAAAAGGAGAAGTAACAACTGACACTGCAGTAATACAAAAGATCATGAGAGATTACTACAAGCAACTCTATGCCAATAAGATGGGCAACCTGGAAATAATGGACACATTTTTAGAAATGCACAGCCTGCCAAGACTGAATCAGGAAGAAATAGAAAATATGAACAGACCCATCACAAGCACTGAAATTGAAACTGTGATTAAAAATCTTCTGACAAACAAAAGCCCAGGAGCAGATGGCTTCACAGGCTAATTCTATCAAACATTTAGAGAAGATCTAACACCTATCGTTCTCAAACTCTTGCAAAATATCGCAGAGGGTGAAAGACTCCCAAATTCATTCTACGAGGCCACTTTCTTTTGTTCTTATAGATTGTGTGTGTGTTTGTGTGTGTGTGTGTGTGTGTGTGTGTGTGTGTGTACACACATATATAAAGTTAGGTTGCTTGTTTTCTCATTGTTGAGTTTTAAGAGTTCTTTATATATCCTACATATGAGTCCTTTATACAATATATTCTTTTGGAAAGTAAAGAAAATGAAATGGATACAAGGTACAAATAAAAGTTTTAATCAACAGTCATATGAAAAATGTTGAAGCTGCCCAGTTGAACTTTAGGATATTTTAGATAAGTGAATACTCATTAGCTTGCTAGTTACAGTATTATTAAAGGGAATGGTTGAAACATTGGCTCTTATACAAGTTCCTCAGAATTTTTCTAAGTAAGGAAGCTAAAATTTTACCCTTATGAAAATTCTCTTACTATATAAATAAACATCATGAAATCTACTAAACATCTTGAGACTTTAAAGCATATTCCTATAAATAAATGAAAATATTTGTGAGATATAAGATCTCTATGACTTTTGCTTCCCCTTTATGCATTGAATATAGTTCACTTCTGTTTTCTGATTATATTATATGAAATAGCAATATTATACTGGATGCTTATTCTGGGACAGATAACATACAAAACCATGTTACATAAATTATATTGATTTACAAATAACCCATTTGTTTGATTTCATACGAAATTTAGAAAGAATATATATTGTGTCCAGTTTACAGAGGAAGAGCCAGAGGCAAAAGAGGCATTTATCATTCCTCATTCACAAGGAGAAACTAAAGCATACTTGTTAGTAAGGGTAGAAAACATCATTCAACTACATCTAACAAAGGAAATGATAAATATTCCCTTGACAAGTTAATAAACATGTTTAGAACAATTAATTCTGTCATGAAAAATACTGTGATAAAAGAATAATCCAAGATGAATTTGTCTGTATTTCACATCTTTAGAAAACAGCTTTTTCACGGGCATTGTTGTAAGCACCATAAAAGAGATAAAAATCTAACTGTTATTGTTCATGGAAAAATCAAGGATTGCAATTGGATCTATAGAGTAACAAATATAAATCTGTGGTGTTAATTGCCTACTGCTTAAGAGGTAAATGTCTCAGTTTTCAAAGTCTAATGTATTTATTTATTTATTAAATTTATTTATTTTAAAAAATATATTTATTAATTTATTTTTGGCTATGTCGGGTCTTTGTTGCTGCACGCGGGTTTTCTCTAGTTGCAGCGATAATGTATTTGTTTTTATTTCTTTGGAGATTTATTTTCTTCTTACAGATCATATGGTTTCACCACTATTTAAAATTCTCATATTATTCTTTCATTTAAAAATTATTTTGTTAAAGTGCTTAAAATTTTTATACAATTTTAAAGGTTACTTTCCATTTACGGTTTTTACAAAATATTGGCTATATTCCCCATGTTGTACAATATATCCTTGAGCCTATCTTACACCCAAGAGTTTGTACCTCCCACTCCCCCACCCCTGTATTCCCCTTTCTCCTCATGACTGGTAACCACTAGTTTGTTTTCTATATATGTGCGTCTGCTTCTTTTGTGTTATGTTAATTAGTTTGCTGTATTTTTAGGTGGTACATATAAGTGATATACTACAGTATTTATCTTTTAATCTGATTTATTTCACTTAGCATAATGCTCTCCAAGTCCATCCGTGTTGCTGGAAATGGCAAAATGCCATTCTTTTTAATGGCTGAGTAGTGTTCCATTATATATATATATATATATATATATATAGATAGATAGATAGATAGATAGATAGATAGATAGATAGATAGATATCACATCTTCTTCATCCATTTATCTGTTGATGAACCCTTAGGTTGCTTCCATACCTTGGCATTGTAAATAACACTGCTTTGAACATTGGGATTCATGTATCTTTTTGAATTAGTGTTTGTTTGTTTGTTTGTTTTTGGTATATACCCAGGAGTGGAATTGCTGGGTCACATGGTAGCTCTGCCATTCGTTTTTTGAGAAACCTCCACTGTGTTTTCCACAGTGCCTGCACCGATTTACTTTCTCAACAACAGTGTACAAGGATTCTCTTTTCTCCACATCCTCACCAACATTTGTTATTTGTTGACTTTTTAATGATAGCCATTCTGACAGGTGTGAAGTGATATCTCACTGTGGTTTTTATTGGATGGCCAAAAGTTTCGTTTAGTTTTTTCTGTAAGATGTCTCTAGTAGCACTTAGTTGTCTTTAACTTTATTCAAAACAATTTTGTTAGATTGTATGTGACAGCTGTCATATCAGCAGGCATATAAAGAAAGACTTATCAAAATTGGTAAATTTTTGTGTAGCCATTTTAATATTGAAGATGGAAGAAAAAAGCAACATTTTTTAGGGCGAGAGAGAGACATGGACATATATATACTAACAAACGTAAGGTAGATAGCCAGTGGGAAGCAGCCGCATGGCACAGGGAAACCGGCTCGGTTCTTTGTGGCTGTCTGGAGGGGTGGGATAGGGAGGGTGGGAGGGAGGGAGACAAAGAGGGAAGAGATATGGGAACATATGTATATGTATAACTGACTCACTCTGTTATAAAGCAGAAACTAACACACCATTGTAAAGCAATTATACCCCAATAAAGATGTTAAAAAAAAAAAAGCAACATTTTTGGCCTGTTATGCTTTATTATTTCAAGAAAGGTGAAAACGCAACTGAAATGCACAAAAATATTTGTGCAGTGTATGGAGAAGGTGCAGTGACTGATTGAACATATCAGGAGTGGTTTGCAAAGTTTTGTGCTGGAGATTTCTTGCTGGGTGATGCTCCATGGTCAGGTAGATCAGTTGAAGTTGATAGCGATCAAATCGAAACAGTAATTGAGAATAATCAACATTGTACCACGTGGGAGGTAGCCAACATACTCAAAATATCCAAATCAAGCACTGAAAATCATTTGCACCAGCTTGGTTATATGACTCGCTTTGATGTTTGGGTTCCATATAAGTTAAGTGCAAAAAATCTTCTTGACCATATTTCCACCTACGATTCTCTACTGAACGAAATGAAAATGTTGCATTTTTAAAACAAATTGTGATGGGTGTTGAAAAGTGGATACTGTACAACAATGTGGAATGGAAGAGATCGTGGGACAAGCGAAATGAACCACCACCAGCCCCACCAAAGGCTGGTCTTCATCCAAAGAAGGTGATGTTGTGTATATGGTGGCATTGGAAGGGAGTCCTCTATTATGAGCTCCTTCCAGAAAACCAAAGGATTAATTCCAACAAGTAGTGCTCCAAATTAGACCAACTGAAAGTGGCACTCGATAAAAGCATCCGGAATTAGTCAACAGAAAATGCATTAATCTTCCATCAGGATAACACAAGACCACATGTTTCTTTGATGACCAGGCAAAAACTGTTATAGCTTGGCTGGAAAGTTCTGATTCATCTGCCATATTCACCAGATATTGCACCTTTGGGTTTCCGTTTATTTAGGTCTTTACAAAATTCTCTTAATGGAAAAAAATTCAATTCCCCGGAAGACTGTAAAAGGCACCTGGAACAGTTCTTTGCTCAAAAAGATAAAATGCTATGGGAAGATGGAATCATGAATTTGCCTGAAAAATGGCAGAAGGTAGTGGAACAAGTGGGTGAATATGTTGTTCAATAAAGTTCTTGGTGAAAATGAAAGATGTGTCTTTTATTTTTACTTAATAACTGAAGGCACTTTTTGGCCCACCCAGTATTTGCATTTCCCTGATGATTACTGATGTGAGACATCTTTTCATATGCCTATTGTCTGTCTGCATTTCTTCTTTGGAAAAATGTCTATTCAGTTCTGCCCATTTTTTAATTGAGTTGTTTGTTTTTGATGTTGAGTTTTATGAGCTGTTTATATATGGTCATATCATTTGCAAATATTTTCTCCCATTCAATAGGTTGTCTTTTCATTTTGTTGATGGTTTCCTCTGCTGTGCAAAAGCTTTTAAGTTTAATTAGGTCCCATTTGTTTATTTTTGCTTATATTTTCTTTATTTTAGGAGAGGAATCCAAAAAATAGAGCAGAAATAAATGAAATAGAGTCAAAAAAATCGATGAAACTAAAAGCTGGTTCTTTGAAAAGATAAACAAAATTGATAAATCTTTAGCCAGACTCATCAAGAAAAAAAGGGAGAGGGCCCAAATCAATAAAATCAGAAATGAAAAAGAACTTAACAACTGGCACCACAGAAATACAAAGGATCATAAGAGACTTCTGTGAGCAACTCTATGCCAATAAAATGGACAACCTAGAAAAAAATGTACAAATTCTTAGAAAGGTACAATCTCTGAAGACTGAACCTGGAAGAAATAGAAAATATGAACAGACTGATTACCAGTACTGAAATTGAATCAGTTATTTAAAAACTTCCAACAAACAAAAGTCTAGGACCAGATGGCTTCACAGGTGAATTCTACCAAACATTTAGAGAAGAGTTAACACTGATCCTTCTGAAACTAATCCAAAAAATTGCAGAGGAAGTACCACTTCCAAACTCATCCTTTGAGGCCACCGTCACCCTGATACCAAAACCAGACAAAGATATTACAAAAAATGAAAATTACAAGACAATATCACTGATGAACATAGATGCAAAAAGTCTCAACAAAATACTAGCAAACTGAATCCAACAATACATTAAAAGGATGATACACCATGATCAAGTGGGATTTATCTCAGGGATGCCAGGATTTTTCAGTATCCCAAATCAATCTGACACACCACATTAACAAATTGAAAAATAAAAGCCATATGATAATCTCAATAGATGCAGAAAAAGCTTTTGATAAAATTCAACATCATTTATGATAAAAACTCTCCAGAAGGTGGGTATAGAGGGAACCTACCTCAACATAATAAGGGCCATATATGATAAGCCCACAGATAACATCATACTCAACAGTGAAAAGCTGAAAGCATTCCCTCTAAGATCAGGAACCAGACAAGGATGCCCATGCTTGCCACTTTCATTCAACATAGTTTTGGAAGTCCTAGCCACGGCAATCAGAGAAGAAAAAAAAATAAAAGGAATCCAAATTGGAAAGGAAGAAGTAAAAACTGTTACTGTTTGCAGATGACATGATATTATACATAGGAAATCCTAAAAGTGTCACCAGAAAACCACTAGAGCTCATCAGTGAACTTGGTAAAGTTGCAGGGTACAAAATTAATATACAGAAATCTGTTGCATTTCTATATGCTAACAATGAAATATCAGAAGGAGAAATTACAGAAACAGTCCCATTTACCATTGCATCAAGAAGAATAAAATACCTAGGAATAAACCTACTTAAAGAGGCAAAGACCTATACTCCAAAAACTATAAGAAATTGATGAAAGAAATTGAAGATGACAGAAACACATGGAAAGATATATTGTGTTTTTGGACTGGAAGAATCAATATTGTTAAAATGACCATACTACCCAAGGCAATCTGCAGATTCAGTGCAGTCCCTATCAAATTACAAATGTCATTTTTCACAGAACTAGAACAAATAATTTTAAAATTTGTATGGAAACACAAAAGATCCTGAATAGCCAAAACAATTTTGAGAAAGAAGAACAGAGCTGGAGGAATCATGCTTCCTGTCTTCAGACTATACTACAAAGCTACAGTAATCAAAACAGTATGGTACTGGCACAGAAACAGACACATAGATCAATGGAACAGGATAGAGAACCCAGAAATAAACCCACATACTCATGGTCAATTAATCTATGACAAAGGAGGCAAGAACATATAGTGGAGAAAAGACAGTCTCTTCAATAAGAGGTGCTGGAAAACTGGATAGCTACATGTACAAGAATGAAATTAGGACATTCTCTAACACCATGTACAAAAATAAGCTCAAAATGGATTAAAGACCTTAGTTTAAGAGTGGACACTATAAAAATTCCTAGAGGAAATCATAGGCAGAACACTCTTTGACATAAATTGAAGCGGTAGTTTTTTGTAAAAATACTTTTAATAGAGTTTTAAAAATATGAACATGTGGTGGGAAAATTTTCTTCACATTTGCATTTTTTTCTTCTTTCACCAAATTGGTCATCTGACTGGGTATAAAATATTGGTATAAAATAGTTTTTATCAGGCATTATTCTGTTGACATCTAGTATCCAGCAATTCTGGTAAAGGGTTAGATGTACATCTGATTCCTTAGTAGGTCCCTTGTTTTTCTGCTCTGACATCTTTTTAGAAAGCCTTATACCTAAGTTTCTGAAATTTCATCAGCGTATGTTTCGGTATGGATCTTTTTTTAATACTTTGAACTCTGTACTTGACTCTGTGGACCTATTTCAGTCTGAAAACTCAGATATTTGTTCAGCTAAGGGATATTATTTTATTAATGTCTCTTTGATGATTTCTTCTCTATTTCTTATGTTAACTGATTTTAGAACTTCTGCTAGTTTTGTGTTGGACTTAATCACCACATTTCTTAATTATCCCTTATATATTTAATCACTGTACCTTTTATTCAACATTCTGTAGTATTTCCTCGATTTTATTTCCCTTTTGCCTGATTCATTGCATTATTCAGTTCATATACTGAAGATTTAAATTCCAGAAATAGTATTTTAATTATTTATTTATAATATATGAATGTAATATTAATTTCAAAATAATAATCTTTATAACTTGCTTAAACTGAATTGTAAATACAGATAATATTCTCTTATCTGATGTTTTTCCAAAGGATGTTCCACTTGATATATGAGAGTTTAATAGGTATTACTTGAAAAAAAAAATTGACATCAAATGAGTTTAGGAAACACTGCGTTTAACAAATATTAAATTTATTTCTTGAATCAGTTATTGTAAATAGCATTTAATTAACTCATGGGCACTGGGAAACTCAAAGAAGCTATCTTATAGGGCGAATTTTTCAGATTTATTTTACTAAAATATTTATAAATTAAAGAACATATTAAGGCACAGGGCAGTTTAAGAAATGGAACAATGTCACTTTAGAATATACAGCATTGGAAATACATTTTTTACAATCAAATTTTGTTAAATTTAATGTGGTGTATTATTAGAAATTTCTAATATCTTTGTATTAAATAAATAAATTAATTAAGAAGTACTTTATGAAAATAGGAGCAAGGGAATATCATTTATTCCTCCATGCCCCATTTCATTTCCTCCTCCAGGATTTTGAAACTAATTTTTCACATCTTTATTTTGGTGACAGGTTAAAGTTTCGTTATCTTTTTTCTAGATGATTGTAATTATATAAAATGAAGGGAATTAAAGTACTACAGAAAGGCTTGACTAAGTTTATTTTAGCTTTCCTCCTTATCACTATTAGGAAAACAGTATTCAATCAAGATCTGTCTGTATGGAGACTAACTGTTGACAGGGTCTAAAAAAACACTGTGTTAAGGTTATTTCTGGTATAAAATTTATTATAATCAGATCAACAGTGGGCCACAGAAATAGCTTTTTAAAAGTAAAACCAATCAGTCAACATACATACTGACTGCCTATATATTTGTAATAAGAAGAGCTGTATTGTATATTGACTGTTTTGTTGCCAAATTACAGGAAAAACCACAGTTGTTTACAGCAGTGACTTTTTTACCCAGCAGGATGGACAAAACATTCTCAGAAATGTTATAAATATTTTCAATGTAGTCAATTTTGTGGTTGCAAATGTATTTATTTTGATTGATTTAACTCATGGTTAAGTGTTTGCAAGGCCCTTTGTATGTAAGTCTGTGGTGCATTATTGAACTAGAGTTCATTAGGTAATGGAGTTTTATGAACTTTATTAGCTTTTTCATTTTCTTACCCAGGAGTAAATAAATAAGGTTCTTGCTCTAAATAATAAATTTCATAAACTATTGGTAAGATAGCTTTACTTTAAAAAAGGCTAGCAAAAATAAATAAATGAAAAGCTTGTTGTTATCTTCTGTCATCATTATCTTGCAGAACACAAATTTCATATTCACATTAAAAAGACATATTGCTCATGTTGATCATTAACTAGGAAAATGAGCCATAGGGGATACATTATGCTAAAGAACAGTTAAGTGAGAAAAATTCCCAAGACATTTGCCTCTTGAAAACAGCCTGTAAGTAAAATCTTTTAAGCACCATGCTGTCGTTTGATAAACTGTTATACTGAAAAGGTAAAAGTCAATATCCAAATTTGAGATGTCACCACACACATATACTGTGAGACTTCACTTGTCTGTAAGTTGAAGTCCTCTTTTTAATTTTAGTTATAATAGTCAATATTCTGGTAGTTAGCAGAAAGTTAATAATAATAGCTTAATGATATAATAGCAGCCCTGGGAATTGAGATATTTCATGATCTATATATATTCTCAGTGTAGTGCTACTTCATTTAAGATATATAGGTACAAAATGAATGCAATAAGCATTCTTTATTTCTTTCGCAGGTATGAAAGACTTGGGCTTTTGTGTCAAAAAGTCCTCAGTTGAAAGCTTGTTCCAAGCTATGTGAACTTGCATATAGTGATTTACTCATCAGAAGAATGGGACTAATAATACCATATATTATAAGTATTAACTTAGATGATTCATTTAAAATGATGCTAATATTACACTTAGCTCATTGGCTTCAATTAATATGTGGTAGTAATTATTTTTAAAAGACTGACCTTGATAAAGTAGTCTATTCATTATGTAAAAACTAAAGTTCGTTTTTAAACTTTAGGTTCTTCTGTTATAAGTTTGGAATGCTAACATAATACCTTTCCCCCCTTTTTTCTTTTTTTTTCTTTTCCAGCTAGTCACTGAAATCTCACTTATATTTTTTCTTGTAGAAGTGTTAGTAGGTAGTACATTTCCAGAATGTGAATAGCTTTTGGAATCAATAAATCCTGAAGATTAGTTTGAGACAGAGGAACTAAATTTCAGAAAGTAGCATATCAAGGGCTACATTTATACGGCCTTTAGACATTTCTTATATTATTGTCCTGAATTTTTATTTAATTTCAAGAGTAACTGTCTTGTCTCTCTAACAACAACAGAAAAGGAACCTTAGATATTGTCTGTGTTTCCATTACAGATTTTTCTCTCCCAGAGGCTCAATAATAATGGTGTAATAAGTAGTAGATCTTATGGAGTTTTTTAGTCCACTGAATACAGATCCACTAAATACTGGTACTGATACACTGTACTGTGCTGTGAAAATTTTGAAGGTTCATCATGCTGAATTTGCTTTATAAAAAAATTGGAGGGGACTTCCCTGGTGGCACAGTGGTTGAGAGTCTGCCTGCTGATGTAGGGGACACGGGTTCGTGCACTGGTTCGGGAGGATCCCATATGCCATGGAGCGGCTGGGCCTGTGAGCCATGGCTGCTGAGCCTGTGCGTCCGGAGCCTGTGCTCCGCAACGGGAGAGGTCACAACAGTGAGAGGTCCACGTACCGCAAAAAAAAAAAAAATTCTTGGAAAGATTGCAAATATGCAATATATAGTAGATTTCAGTGATTTTTTTAATTTATTTTTTAAAATAAATTTATTTATTTTACTTTTGGGCCACATTGGGTCTTTGTTGCTGTGCATGGGCTTTCTCTAGTTGTGGCGAGCAGGGGCTACTCTTTTTTTTTTTTTTCTTTTTTGTGTACGCGGGCCTCTCACTGTTGTGGCCTCTCCCATTGCAGAGCACAGGCTCTGGATGTGCAGGCTCAGCGACCATGGCTCATGGGCCCAGCTGCTCCGCGGTATGTGTGATCTTCCCAGACTGGGTCACGAACCCGTGTCTCCTGCATCGGCAGGCGGACTCTCAACGACTGCGCCACCAGGGAAGCCCCAGGGGCTACTCTTTGTTGTGTTGTGCGAGCTTCTTATTGCGGTGGTTTCTCTTGTTGCAGAGCATGGACTCTAGGCACGCAGGTTTCAGGAGCTGTGGTGTGTGGGCTCAGTAGTTGTGGCTCATGGGCTCTAGAGCGCAGGCTCAGTAGTTGTCGTGCATGGGCTTAGTTGCTCCGCGGTATGTGGGATCTTCCTGGACCAGGGCTCGAAACTGTGTCCCCTGTATTGGCAGGCAAATTCATTTTTCTTTTTTAATTTAATTTTTTTTTTATACAGCAGGTTCTTATTAGTGATCAGTTTTATACACATCAGTGTATACATGTCAATCCCAATCGCCCAATTTATCACACCCCCACCCCCACGCAGCTTTCCCCCCTTGGTGTCCATACATTTGTTCTCTACATCTGTGTCTCAACTTCTGCCCTGCAAACCAGTTCATCTGTACCATTTTTCTAGGTTCCACATACACGTGTTAATATATGATATTTGTTTTTCTCTTTCTGACTTACTTCACTCTGTATGACAGTCTCTAGGTCCATCCACGTCTCAACAAATGATCCAATTTCGTTCCTTTTTATGGCTGAATAATATTCCATTGTATATACGTACCATGTCTTCTTTATCCATTTGTATGTCTATGGGCATTTAGGTTGCTTCCATGACCTGGCTGTTGTAAATAGTGCTGCAGTGAACATTGGGGTGCATGTGTCTTTTTGAATCATGGTTTTCTCTGGCTATATGCCCAGTAGTGGGATTGCTGGATCATATGGTAATTTTATTTTTATTTTTTTAAAGAACCTTCATACTGTTCTCCATAGTGGCTGTATCCATTTACATTCCAACCAACAGTGCAAGAGGCTTCCCTTTTCTCCACACCCTCTCCAGCATTTGTCATTTGTAGATTTTCTGATGATGTTCATTCTAACCGGTGTGAGGTGATACCTCATTGTAGTTTTGATTTGCATTTCTCTAATAATCAGTGATGTTGAGCAGCTTTTCATGTGTTTCTTGGCCATCTGTATGTCTTCTTTGGAGAAATGTCTATTTAGGTCTTCTGCCCATTTTTGGATTGGGTTGTTTGTTTTTTTAGTATTGAGCTGCATGAGCTGTTTATATATTTTGGAGATTAATCCTTTGTCCGTTGATTCGTTTGCAAATATTTTCTCCCACTATGAGGGTTGTCTTTTCGTCTTGGTTATGGTGTCCTTTGCTGTGCAAAAGCTTTGAAGTTTCGTTAGGTCCCATTTATTTTTGGTTTTATTTCCATTACTCTAGGAGGTGGATCAAAAAAGATCTTGCTGTGATTTCTGTCAAAGAGTGTTCTTCCTAGGTTTTCCTCTAAGAGTTTAATAGTGTCCAGTCTTACATTTAGGTCTCGAATCCATTTTGAGATTATTTTTGTGTATGGTGTTAGGGAGTGTTCTAATTTCATTCTTTTACATGTAGCTGTCCAATTTTCCCAGCACCACTTATTGAAGAGACTGTCTTTTCTCCATTGTATATCCTTGCCTCCTTTGTCATAGATTAGTTGACCATAGGCTAGTGGGTTTATCTCTGGGCATTCTATCTTGTTCCATTGATGTATGTTTCTGTTTTTGTGCCAGTACCATATTGTCTTGATTACTGTAGCTTTGTAGTATAGTCTGAAGTCAGGGAGTCTGATTCCTCCATCTCTGTTTTTTTCCCTCAGGACTGCTTTGGCTCTTCGGGTTCTTTTGTGTCTCCATACAAATATTAAGATATTTTGTTCTAGTTCCATAAAAAATGCCATTGGTAATTTGATAGGGGTTGCATTGAATCTGTAGATTGCTTTGGGTAGTATAGTCATTTTCACAATATTGATGCTTCCAATCCAGGACATGGTATATGTCTCTATCTGTTGGTGTCATCTTTAATTTCTTTCATTAGTGTCTTACAGTTTTCTGCATACAGGTCTTTTGTCTCCCTAGGTAGGTTTATTCCTAGGTATTTTATTCTTTTTGTTGCAGTGATAAATGGGAGTGTTTCCTTAATTTCTCTTTCAGATTTTTCATCATTAGTGTATAGGAATGCAAGAGATTTCTGTGCATTAATTTTGTATCCTGCTACTTTACCAAATTCATTGATTAGCTCTAGTAGTTTTCTGGTTGCATCATTAGGATTCTCTACGTATATATCATGTCATCTGCAAACACTGACAGTTTTACTTCTTCTTTTCCAATTTGTATTCCTTTTATTTCTTTTTCTTCTCTGATTGTCGTGGCTAGGACTTCCAAAACTATGCTGAATAATAGTGGTGAGAGTGGACATCCTTGTCTTGTTCCTGATCTTAGAGGAAATGCTTTCAGTTTTTCACCATTGAGAATGATGTTTGCTGTGGGTTTGTCATATATGGCCTTTATTATGTTGAGATAGGTTCCCTCTATACCCACTTCCTGGAGATAAAAGTAAATGGGTGTTGATTTTTGTCAAAAGCTTTTTCTGCATCTATTGAGATGATCACATGGTTTTTCTTCTTCAATTTGTTAATATGGTGTATCACACTGATTGATTTGCATACATTGAAGAATCCTTTCATCCCTGGAATAAATCCCACTTGATCATGGCGTATGATCCTTTTAATGTGTTGTTGGATTCTGTTTGCTAGTATTTTGTTGAGGATTTTTGCATCTATGTTCATCAGTGATAGTGGTCTGTAATTTTCCTTTTTTTGTAGTATCTTTGTCTGGTTTTGGTACCAGGGTGATGGTGGCCTCATAGAATGAGTTTGGGAATGTTCCTTCCTCTGCAATTTTTTGGAGGAGTTTGAGCTTGTATTGCTATAAACTTCCCTCTTAGAACTGCTTTTGCTGCATCCCATAGGTTTTGGATCGTCTCGTTTTCATTGTCCTTTGTCTCTAGGTATTTTTTGATTTCCTCTTTGATTTCTTCAGTGATCTCTTGGTTATTTAGTAACGTATTGTTTAGCCTCCATGTGTTTATGTTTTTTACACTTTTCCCCCTGTAATTCATTTCTAATCTCATAGCGTTGTGGTCAGAAAAGATGCTTGATATGATTTCAGTTTTCTTAAATTTACTGAGGCTTGTTTTGTGACCCAAGATGTGATCTATCTTGGAGAATGTTCCATGTGCACTTGAGAAGAAAGTGTAATCTGCTGTTTTTGGATGGAATGTCCTATAAATATCAATTAAATCTATCTGGTCTATTGTGTCATTTAAAGCGTGTGTTTCCTCATTTATTTTCATTTTGGATGATCTGTCCATTGGTGTAAGTGAGGTGTTAAAGTCCCCCACTATTATTGTGTTACTGTTGATTTCCTCTCTTGTAGCTGTTAGCAGTTGCCTTATGTATTGAGGTGCTCCTGTGTTGGGTGCATATACATTTATAATTGTTATATCTGCTTCTTTGATTGATCCCTTGATCATCATGTAGTGTCCTTCCTTGTCTCTTGTAACATTCTTTATTTTAAAGTCTATTTTATCTGAGTATTGCTACTCCAGCTTTCTTTTGATTTCTATTTGCATGGAATATCTTTTTCGATCCCCTCACTTTCAGTCTGTATGTGTCCCTAGGTCTGAAGTGGGTCTCTTGTAGACAGCATATATATGGGTCTCGTTTTTGTATCCATTCAGCAAGCCTGTGTCTTTTGGTTGGAGCATTTAATGCATTCACGTTTAAGGTAATTATTGATATGTATGTTCCTATTACCATTTTCTTAATTGTTTTGGGTTTGTTTTTGTAGGTCCTTTTCTTCTCTTGTGTTTCCCACTTAGAGAAGTTCCTTTAGCATTTTTTGTAGAGCTGGTTTGATGGTGCTGAATTCTCTTAGCTTTTGCTTGTCTGTAAAGCTTTTGATTTCTCCATCGAATCTGAATGAGATCCTTGCCGGGTAGAGTAATCTTGGCTGTAGGTTCTTCCCTTTCATCACTTTAAGTGTATCATGCCACTCCCTTATGGCTTGTAGAGTTTTTGCTGAGAAATTGGCTGTTAACCTTATGGGAGTTCCCTTATATGTTGTCATTTTTCCCTTGCTGCTTTCAGTAATTTTTCTTTGTCTTTAACTTTTGCCAATTTGATTACTATGTGTCTTGGCGTTTTTCTCCTTGGGTTTATCCTGCATGGGACTCACTGTGCTTCCTGGACTTGGGTGGTTATTTCCTTTCCCATGTTAGGGAAGTTTTCAACTGTAATCTCTTCAAATATTTTCTCGGGTCCTTTCTCTCTTCTCCTTCTGGGACCCCTATAATGCGAGTGTTGTTGCGTTTAATGTTGTCCCAGAGGTCTCTTAGGCTGTCTTCATTTCTTTTCATTTTTTTTTCTTTATTCTGTTCTGCAGCAGTCAATTCCACCATTCTGTCTTTCAGGTCACTTATCCTTTCTTCTGCCTCAGTTATTCTGCTATTGATTCCTCTAGCGTAGTTTTCATTTCACTTATTGTATTGTTCATCTCTGTTTGTTTATTCTTTAATTCTTCTAGGTGTTTGTTAAACATTTCTTGCATCTTCTCAGTCTTTGCCTCCATTCTTTTTCTGAGGTCCTGCATCATAATCTTCACTATCATTATTCTGAATTCTTTTTCTGGAAAGTTGCCTATCTCCACTCCATTTAGTTGTTTTTCTGGGGTTTTCTCTTGTTCCTTCATCTGGTACATAGCCCTCTGCCTTTTCATCTTGTCTGTCTTTCTGTGAATGTGGTTTTTGTTCCACAGGCTGCAGGATTGTAGTTCTTCTTGCTTCTGCTGTCTGCCCTCTGGTGAATGAGGCTATCTAAGAGGATTGTGCAAGTTTGGCATGCAGATTCTTAACCACTGTGCCACCAGGAAAGCCCAATTTTAATTTTTTTAATTAAAATTTTTTTCCAACTTTGTTGAGATATAACTGAGAAATAACATTGTATAAGTTTCAGGTATATAATGTGATGATTTGATGCATGTATGTATTATGAAATTATTACTATGGTAAGGTTAGTTTATCCATTGCCTCACATAATTAAATGTTTGTGTGTATGTGGTGAGAACATTTAAGATCTGTCCTAGCAACTTTCAAGTATATAATATGGCACTGTTAACCATAGTCACCATGTTCTATATTAGGTCCCCAGAACTTACTCACCTTATAATTGCAAGTTTGTACGCTTTGACCAACATCTACCCATTTCCCTCACCCTCCAGTACCTAACAACCACCATTCTGCTGTTTCTGTGAGTTTTTTTGTTTTAGATTCGTCATATAAGTGAGATCATAGAGTGTTTGTCTTTCTCTGTCAGACTTATTTCACTTGGCATGATGTCCTCAAGGTCCAGCCCTGTCACAGATGGTAGGAGATCCTTCTTTTTTATGGTTGAATAATATTCTTTTATATTTAGGTATATATGTATGTGTATATATATACATATATATATATATATATATATATGTATGTATGTATGTATGTATGTATATGAGATAACATCTTCTGCAAAGCAACTTGCCTAAAGCCACAGGATAACAACATGGCAATGCTGGACTATGAACTCATTTCTGCCTGACTCAAAAGGCTGGGCTTTTAATGCTCTTTCATGCAGACTGTCAGAAATGAAAAACAATTTCCTTTTTCTTTACTAAACTACATATTCCTAGAACGAAATTCTCCAAAGGTTTTGTTACCCCTTATGTGACACTGTAATACAGTTGATTATTATAATATTTGTATAATATACCATCAACTTTAGGCACATGGCTGGCTTAAAGTGGAGTCTAACGTGGACATACATATCACCAAAGGAAATTTTAACAGGGAGAAAGTTTGCTACAGCCTACTGTATCCTATTTTCCTAACCTAGGCAAATCTTTATTTTAAACAATTTTAATATGAGCATAATTAACCTGGTTAGCAATGTTTAATAATTACACAGTGTTTGTTTTCACTAGGGTTGTAGCAAATAGAAAATATATATTTCAAAAAATAGGATGAGGTATAATATTTTCCCTTTTTTAGTAGGATACAATTTGATGTAAAACGTTACGTGCTGTGCACTTGGGCAAAAAAGAAGCAGTGAAAGGGCGATAATTAAGAAATCACAGGTTTCCATTTTGTAAGATATTAAGTAACAGGAGTGGCTATTCATTACCTTTCAGTTCTTCCATGTACTATCAGTTTCTTCCTCATGATGCAAATATCTGTTGAATAAATTATGCCATAAATATTTGCTTACTTAAAGGCATTGTCTTTCTTATGCACAATAAAAGTTCCTTATTTACTCTAATGATAGATTGAAAAGAGAACAATATCCTTAACTTTTTTTTTAAATGGTGAAAGATCAGGAGAGCATGATACAAGTATCAGTGGCCGTGCAGTCCACTTCCACCTTGTCTGTGGCTTTTACATCCAGAAAGGAATTTATCCCGCCTCCTGCCTCATAACTGACCAACAACAGGCAAGATGGAAAAGCAGGGTACACCTCATTCCAGAAAATGAAAGTATATCTTTATGTTTTCTTTATTAGAGGCTCCGGTACATATGTTATTGCCCTAGTTTCAATAGTTGGGGTCCAAGGTTTCAGGATGTATATTTCATTTTTCATAATATTGCTGAATGTCAGTGTGGAAATAATGCACACAATTAGAAGACACTGACTCAGATCTCACACTTTAGGTAACTCAAGTTATCTGGAGTTTTCTTAGTTATTAAAATGAAGACAATAATACTTTCTGGTTTCTCTATATCGTTAACCTCAAAAAAAACCCAAAGATTGTGAATGGGCTTTTAAAACTTTAGGAGGCTACACTAACACAGATATATAAGGCTCTCCTGATTTCTCTCTCCTAAAAACTACAGATTTGAGGGCAGGTTATTTCTTAAAGTCTCATTGATGCTAAAAAAAATATCCAAAGAGATCAAACATTGCTCCTGTTTATTTCTGTATGACAACTTATACCAATACAGGTAATTACAGCAATGGAAAAAAACCACATAATTTCTCCAAGGAAAGTTTATTTCACTGGAAGTAGCCATCACCAATAAGCAATAGGAAGCTTTTCTAGTGACTCTCATTTTTCAAATACATTTTTTTCATCTTAATAGATAAGATTGACTGAGCTTTAACTGAAGGCTATCACACAAGATAAACACCATTAAAGCTTTTTTTTTCTTGGGTTCTTTGTACCTTTTTGGAACTCTCCTTCCTTCCTCTCTCCCTCCTACTCTTCTACAAGTATTAGCTGAGTATCATTCTGTGATGCTTGTAATATTAGGGACTTATGTAAAGTGATCATTTACTTCTCACCAAAGTTTGAGTTTGATGATATGGTTTTCACTTTATAGTTGAGGAAGCGTGTTCTGTGAAATGCAAGTTCACGTAACCAAAATGTGGAAAAGCAGATTTTATGGGATGGAATAGTGTTAGGGTGAAAGCTGCTTCATAAAGCCAAAGGCTTGAATGGAGAGCCACAGAAACCAGATAATGCTGAGCCAGAGGGCATAATATTGGCCTCTTTGATGTGTGAATAAATAAGTTTGGCAATTGCCTAGATTTTTTTTTTTTTTTTTTGCGGTACGCAGGCCTCTCACTGTTGTGTCTCCTCCCGTTGTGGAGCACAGGCTCTGGACGCGCAGGCTCAGCGGCCATGGCTCACGGGCCCAGCTGCTCCGCGGCATGTGGGATCTTTCCGGACCGGGGCATGAACCCGTGTCCCCTGCATCGGCAGGCGGACTCTAAACCACTGCGCCACCAGGGAAGCCCCAATTTCCTAGATTTTGAAGGCATTAGTTACTCATTTGTCGGGAGCATTAGAATGAATTCTTTAGTAGAAGGCAACTGGCAAATGAGGGTCCTTGTCTAAAAACATAAGATCTTAATAAAACCAATCATAAAATTGGCCTTGAAGGAGAGAGCATTGAAACAAGATCACAGTGGCCTGAGTGAAGTCCTAACAATAGGGAAGATCATGTACAAAGACATAGAGGTATGAAAAGGACATGTTGACTGGAATCTGGAATGTAAGAGTATGTTTGTGTGGCTGTGTGTGTGTGAGAGAGATGTGTTTATGCGTGTAGGTAAGTTTAGATGAGCCTGGAGAATTAACAAGCATATGAATCTGATCAGATTTGCATTTTATAAAAATACACTTAAGAAGAGAGACTAATTTGGAAATCATTGCGTAAATAAGATACAGCAGTGATATGGACTTAAGGTTGTGGTGAGAAATTTTAGATTAGAGGGCAATTCTAGGCTTTGGCTTACAAAACTACATAGAAAAGACCTGGTTCTTCAGGCACACGATGCTCACAGGCAAACTTCATTTGAAATAGAATATTTGCACATAAACAGATATCCACTCCTATAAGGATGAAATATATACATATACTTCCATTTATAGATGAATTCCTTCATTAATGGAAACAGAAGTACACTTTAGGTCTGCACTATGAATTTTTCTAGCTACAAATTTTCCTGTCCCAGACAGTTTTAGCTGTTATTTTGGAAATGTAAAGGAGTTGCTTGATTTCTTAATTTAATGAGTGAAGTTTAAATTGCTATTCATGAAATGCAAAGCATATGAATCGATTTGTTAGGATATTTGATGTTGCTGTGCAGTTTTGATCACAGATGTCTATTTTGCAAAGTACATTTGCTAGGGACTTGAAGCACCCTGCTGTTCTGTATCTGTGATATAGGATATGGAAATATTCCTTTGTGGTGAATTTTTATGAATATTGTAAAATTTAAAAATTATATTTAGTTGGGAGATATGATAAAATGGCATAACTCAAGTTTTACCTACAATTTAAGTAAGTAGTATTCAATCTGGTTTTGGGGGCTTGATGGAATTGTAAAAGGGGAGATAATAATTTCATTATTAAGGAGAGTTAACATTGTTTTGACCATAGATTTCAATTTTTGGTTAACAAAATAATTGTAATTATTTCATTACAATCTTAATATAAGTGGAGCTATACAATTCTCTTTTTACTCGGCATTATTATTTTGAGATTCCTCCCATGCTGTAATGACTTAACTAGATCTTTTTTTTTTTTTTTTGCGGTATGCGGGCCTCTCACTGTTGTGGCCTCTCCTGTTGTGGAGCACAGGCTCCGGATGCGCAGGCTCAGCAGCTATGGCTCACGGGCCCAGCCGCTCCATGGCATGTGGGATCTTCCCAGACCGGGGCCCGAACCCGCGTCCCCTGCATCGGCAGGCAGACTCTCAACCACTGCGCCACCAGGGAAGCCCAACTAGATCATTTTTTTTAAGAGTAATTCTCCTTTTACTTATGGCTTCATTTTCGCCAGTAATTGATACAACAGTGTAATGTTCATAGCACTACAGAAATATGAGAGGAGTATATATGAATGTTGGTCTCGTAGTTGATAAAATATTGATGAACCTGAAGCAAAATTCAACTTCTTTAATAGATATAGGTATATTCACATTGTCTATTTATTCTTGAATGAACTTGATTAGTTTGTGTATTTTAAGGAATATATCTATTTCATCTATCTTGTCAAAATTATAGTCAAAGTATTCATGATATTTCTTGTTATCCTTTAGATAGCTGTGAAATATGTAGAGTGATGTCACCTCGTTCATTGCTCATTTTAGCAGCCTTTTTTTTTTTTTTTTACTAATTAGACTGGCTTGAGGTTCATATACTTTATTGGTCTTCTTAAAGAATCAGCTTTCACCTTCATTGATTTATCTCTATTTTTTTCTGTCTTCTATTTGATTGAGTTCTCCTCCCAATTTTGTTCTACTGTTGACATCCATTTTGCTCTTATATATCTTATAAATTCCATACTAGTTAAAAAAAATTACCTTTCTTTAAATACTGAATCACCAATGATTTTAATATATAGGAAATCTTATTTATTTACCCATGTAGTTATCAATTTCACTACTCTTTATTCCTTTAGACACTTATTTCCATCTGGTATAATTTTCCTTCTGCCTAAATGAAGTTATTCAGCTCTTTTGCGGGTACTTTATGTCTGCTGGTAATGAATTTGTTCATCTTTTGTATGACTGAAAAAAATCCCTATTTTGCCTTGGTTTAAAGAGATGTTTTCCCTGTACATAGAATTCTGAGTTTACCAATTTTTTTTTTTCTTTCTTTAAGGAGGCTGTCTACTTTTTCCCAGTTGCGTTATTCAGATAAGAGGTCTGATTTCATCCTGATTTTTGTTTCTTTGTATGTAATGTGTCTTTTTTCCCTCTGGCTCCTTTAAAATTTTTCTGTTTATCACGGTTTTTGAACAATTTGTTTACGATATGACTTGTCCTTTTTTTTTTATGTTTCTTTTGCTTGAAGTTTGTTGAAGTTCTTGGATTTGGGGACTTATAGTTTCCATAAATTTGGGGAGAAGTTGCCATTATTTCTTCAAACATGTTTTCTGTCTTGCTTTCTCTCTCTTCTTTGGAGACTCCAATTTTATATATATATATACATTAGATTGTTTGAAGTTTTCTTCAAACAGTTTACTGATGCTCTGCTCATTTTGAAAAATTTTTTCTTTTTGTTTGTGTTTTATTTTGGATAATATTTCTTGCTTAGTCTTCAAGTTCACTAATCTGCAGTGTGTAATATGTCATGGATGCCATTAAATATGTGTTTTTTTATTATCTTACACTTTGAATTTTTCATTTCTAGAAGTTTGATTTAGGACTTTAAAAAATATATTCCATGTCTCTAACTTAACGTTTTGAACCTTTTGAGTATAGTAATAAGAATTGTTCTGTGGTCATTTCTGCTAATTCTAACATCTGTGTCGATTATGAGTTGGCTTTGATTGCTTCATTTCTTTGTTACAAGGGTGATTACTGCCTCTTTGCTTCCTTGATAATTTATTATTGGATGCCAGCCATTGTAAATTTTACCTTTTTGGGTGTTGGATAATTTTGTATTTTTACAAATATTTTTTACCTTTTTTTCTGGGATACTGTTAAGTTGCTTGGAAATGGTTTGATCCTTTTATGTCCTTTTAAAGATTTGGTAGAAAGAAATATAGCAGTCTCCTGTTATATGGCTAAATAATGTTGCTGTATTTTTCTTTTATAATATATGGTTAAGTATTCCCCACCACTGAGGCAAGATCTTTCCATGTATATTGTCCATTGCCCTGTTAATCTTGAGGTTTTACAGTCTGGCTGATAGGAAAAGTCAGTATTTCAGGCCCTATATGAGTGTTAGGCACTGTTTTCTATAGTCCATTTAAGTGGTTCCTTTCCTGGCCTCTAGTAATGTAGTCACACACATAAGCTGATCAGTAATCAGCTGAACAGTTAGTGTGGAGGTGCAAGATTCTGTTCCCTCTCTGTGAATCGTTCTCCTCTCTGGTACTGTGTCTTGAGAACTCTACCCACCTTGTTCTCTAGAGTCTCTCAGCCCTTTCTCCTTTATTTAGTGAGATTGCTGGTCTCTGCCTGGGATCCCCCTCCCTGAGCTGTGGCCTGGAAACTCAGGTAATGTGAAGCAATCATAAGGCTCACATCATTTATTTCCTGTCTCTCAGGAATGAGTCCCTGCTCCTTGATGTCCAGTGTCTTGCAAACTGTTGTCTTATTTCCCTACCCTTTTTTTTAGGTGTTCCAGAGGGTAACTCTGATCCCTGTTACTCTATTTTGGCCAGAACAGAAAATGTAATTTACTTTTTATTGCTTTGTCTCCACCAATTTTGTCAATCTACCTTCTCAAAAGTCACCAGTGACTTCCAAATCATCAAATATCGTCAGTCCCTGACTTACCATGGTTCGACTTTGTGATGGTGTGGAAGTAATACACATTCAGTAGAAACCATACTTCAGATTTTGAATTTTATCTTTTCCCAGGCTAGTGATATGTGGTATCAACTCCTTCGTGATGCTGGGCAGCAGGAGTGAGCTGCAGCTCCGAGTCAGCCACGCTATCATGAATGTGAACAGCTGGTACACTTAAAGCCATTCTGTACCCATTCACTATTCTGTTTTTCACTTTCAGTGCAGTATTCAATAAATTACATGAGATATTTAACTCTTTATTAGAAATAGGCTTTTTGTTAGATTATTTTGCCCAAATGTAGGCTAGTGTAAGTGTTCCAAGCCCGTTTAAGATAGGCTAGGCTAACAAGCTATGCGGTTCGGTAGGTAAGGTCTATGAAATGCATTTTCAATATATGATATTTTCAAGTTACAATGGATTTATCAGGATATTACCCCATCATAAGTTGAGGAAGATCTGTACCTTATTACATTCTTACTTATCTCCATCATTAGAAATTATAGCTCACACATACATCATTGAAACAAAGTTCTCGCTTAACATCCATACCATTCTATTTTTCTTTTCCCCCAATACTCATGATATTTATCTACTTTAAAACCCACGAAATAAATACCAAACTCCTTAGCATACAACATTAGGTGTTTTACAAGTTTGATGCAGCATAGCTCTTCTTTTGCCATAGCTAATAATACTCCAATACACAAATTACATATTAGATGTAATTCTTCAACCATGGCTGCAACTCGTATCTTTTCTTAGAATCCATTTTTTATTCATTTGTTTGCTCAACACATGTTTGTTAAGTTCCCATTTTGTGTCACAGTGTGCTGTATCCTCAAACTATTGCAATTAAAGATACAAACATTGTGTTTTCCTATAATAAAATTTCTACCAATTCTTTGCCAGATGAAATAAATTTTGTCATATGAATTATTTCAAAGATTTTGTTCAAACTTCATCCTTGAAGAACATTCTTTCTGAGTAAGTTTTGAGTGGGGCAGGTTAAGATTGCAAATCAGTGAAATAGAATTAAATGTGTCAGTACAACCAGGATGACCTAAGATTGGTGTGTCAGAAGCTAAAGTATGAAGCAAAGGAATAAAAATTTAGGTGAGGACTTCCCTGGTGGCGTAGTGGTTGAGAGTCTGCCTGCCGATGCAGGGGACGCGGGTTCGTGCCCCGGTCCGGGAAGATCCCACATGCCGTGGAGCTGCTGGGCCCGTGAGCCATGGCCGCTGAGCCTGCGCGTCCGGAGCCTGTGCTCCGCAACGGGAGAGGCCACAACAGTGAGAGGCCCGCGTACCGAAAAAAAAAAAAAAATTTAGGTGACCGTCATTCAATGGGAACTTGGTTTAGTCTAGTGACCATTGCATGTAACTGTTATTATTATTATTATTCCCTGCAGTATGAATAACAGGCAGAACATCTCCACTTAAGGTCAAGGGCAACGTGACATTTTCATTTAAAGAAGAAAAGATGATTGGCAAATTGCCTACAGTTAATGGCCAGTTAGGAAAACATCTGATATTCAGATACCTTTGAAAGTTCACTATCTCCCCACTTTGTGATATGGCATATACTTTTTCCATATGATGAGAGATGTACAATTAAAATTACACACACCCATTATTACAATTATCAAGTGAAATGTAATGAATCAGCATCATGTGTTCCAAGTAATGTTTTCAGAGCTCACTTCACTCAAATGAAAGAGATTACATTACTGTATGAAAATCAAAATCTTCCAATTATCCATCCTACTCTGGCCATGGAAGTCAATATCAGGAGATAAGGCTATTGAAAAGGAGTCTGCTGAGGTTGTTTAACATCTCTCACAGCCATATTTCTGAAAAGTGATTATCGAAGTAGGATGCCATCTGTTTGCTCAATTGCCCCATGTTTTGCTTCTTGAACTATTAGGGAGCATGTTAATGTTGTATCTTAAAGGTAATCGTTACCATAATTTTGGTTTTTTATACCAACGCACAATAAAAACATTTTTGACACCTTGTTGTCTAGGAAACCTTTTCAATATCAGATTATTCTACTAGCTTCCTCTTTTAGTTTTCATTTTGATTTTCCTTTTTTTTAATCAACATGACATTGTTAATTCTCTATATGCTTGGCTTCTATGTGTCACTTCTCTCTCTTTTGATATTATCAAATATTTGTATATAATTATGTTTCCACTTAGTCATCTGCTTTTCCAAGTTTTCCAAATTTAGTCTCCCTTGTTTAATATTTCTTTATAAATCATTCCAGGCATGCATCATTATGTTCATCTTCTCTGAACTTCAATTTCATCTAATTTTGCCCTTAATTTTCACTATGGAAGCATGCAAAGTTTGTTCTTCCTGAAATATCAAGAAAGTTCATATTTTATTACTTGAATAATCAAATGAAAAGAACATGACGGTGAAATTTTAGATTCATTTCCGACCTAGCGAAAGGAAACACAACCAAGAAGCTATGTTGTGTAAAGTTCAACTATATAGGAGAAAAGTATCAGCCATTATAGCATTGAAAGCATAATGTGAATAATCACAGACCAAAACTTTGTGAATTTTAGAAATTAAAGTGTTAAAAGATGAGGTTCAGCATTCAACTATCATGAGAGGCACAGATTCTTTCCTGTAATAATGTACTTTATATAGGGAAAAATACCAAAGTACAGACTCATTTCTGATTTCTTAAAGAGGAAACACCTTTTATCTTTTCAGAAATATAAGTCTGATACATGTTAGTTTTCCTTCATTTTCCTGGATCAGATTTTCAGTGTGTCCCACAACAAAAAAACATATCATTCTCATGGTCTCTCTTACGTCAGGCTTGTACCCTCCACTTTCTACACTGATGGTAGAATATACTCTTCTTTTTTTTAAATAACAGCTTTATTTTGATTATGATTCATGTACCATACAATTAACCCATTTAAAGTGAACAATTCAATGGCTTTTAGTATGTTCACTCAGTTGTGCAGCTATCACAACAGTCAATTTTAGAATATTGTCAACATCCCCAGAAGAAACACTATATCTATTAGTAGCCACTACCTTTTACCCCCATCTCCCTCAGCCCTTGGCAACCACAAATCTACTTTTTGTCCATAGATTTGCCATTCTGGACATCTCATATAAATGGTTACATAGAATATATGGTCTTTTGTGGCTGGTTTATTTCACTTAGCATGATATTTTCAAGGCTCATCCATGTTGTAGCATATATCAATACTTCATTTCTTTTTATTGCTAAATAGTATTCCATTGCATAGATATACAATATTTTATTTTTTCTACTGTGAATAAGGCTGCTATAAACATTTGCATATACTTTTTTTATGTGACATACATTTTCAGTTCTCTTGGGTATATACCCAGGAATGGAATTTCTGGGTCATGTGGTGGTAACTCTATGTTTAACTTTTAGAGGAACTGTGAGATTATTTCAAAGCAGATATACCATTTTACATTCCCAATAGCAGTATATGAAGGTGCTAATTTCTTCACATCCTCACCAACACTTGTTGTTATGTCTTTTTGATGATAGCCATGTCAGGGTGTGTGAAGTGGTATCTCGTTGTTTCAATTTTCATTTCTCTGATGGTTAATGACATTAAGCATTTTTTCATGAATTTATAGACCATTGTATATCTTCTTCGGAGAAATGTTTATTCAGATATTTTGCCCATTTATAATTGGATTATTTGTCTATTATTTATCTGTAAGAGTTCTTTATATATTCTAGATTACAGGCCCTTTATTATATATATGCTTTGAAAATATCTTCTCCCATTCTGTGGATTGTCTTTTCATTTTCCTGATGGTGTCCTTTGAAGCACAAAAGTCTTTTTAAAAAAATTTTTATGAAGTCTGATTTATCTATTTTTTTTCTTTTGTTCCTTGTGCTATGATTTTGGTATAATATTTAAGAAGCTACTGCCTAATCCAAGGTCACAAAGATTTACCCCTAAGAGTTTAATAGCTTTAGCTCTTACATTTCCATTTTGAGTTAATTTTTTTATATGATATGATATGAGAGATGGGTCCAGCTTTATTCTTTTGAATATGAATATTCAGTCATCTCAGCTCCATTTGTTGTAAAGACTATTCTTTCCCCCATTGAATTATCTTAGCAGTGCTGTTGAAAATCAATTGAATGTAAGTGTGAAGATTTATTTCTGGGCTCTCCATTGTATTCCACTGATCTATATGTCTAGCCTTATGCCAGTACCAAACTCTCTTGATGATTGTAGCTTTGTTTTAAGTTTTGACGTATGGAAGTGTGAGTCCTCCAATCTTTTCAAGATTGTTTTTGCTAGTTTGGGTCCCTTGAATGTCCATATGAATTTAGGGTCAATGTGTTAAATTGTGCAAAAAAGCCAACTGGAATTTTGATAAGGATTGTGTTTAAGTTGTAGATAAATTTGGGGAATATTGCTACCTTAACAATATGAAGTCTTCTGATCCAAGATATCTTTCCATTTATTTAGGTTTTTAATTTCTTTCAGCAAGGTAATGCTACTTTCAGAGTATAAGTTTTATATTCTTTTGTTATAGGCCTCTGCCCTATGAGTAGAGACTTTAAGTGGTTTTTTAAAAAATCATTTTCACCAGCTATGATTGTTTTGCTGGGGAATGGGTCTGCTTTTCATATCATCATTCCATAAGTGCTAGCGTGAGAATAATCTTGAGGTTGATTCTGACTGCATCAATTTCTTCCTTGAATTATATTGCTTTCTTATTACCCTATAAACAATTAACAATCATTTTCTAAATATGGTGATGTGCCATCTGCCTTACAAGCATTGTTTTTCATTTTTTCTCCATGATAATCTGGGCATAGAGAATGACTCACTATGTCCTGAAACCCCCTGTACCTTTTAGTAATTATACCTTTAAAATGAACCTTTTTACATGGCTCTTTCCTCTACCTCTGTCAAAGAGTTTTCAGTCTTTGAAGGATCCCTCAAGTACCACCTTCTCCCATGAATCCTTTTGCATTCTCAGGAGGCAAAAGAAGTATTTCCATCATCTGCCTATATTAGCAATTTGAAATTCTTCCATAGCCCTTATCCCATTAAACTTTGCTCTAGAGTCATTTTATGTAACTTTTCTAATATACTATTCCATGAGCTCTTTGTAGGCAAGATTTCTTACCTTTTTATTAGTTCACTTCCACAATACTTAGCCCAATTCCTTTCACATAATATGATCTCAAATTTTTGCTGAATCCAAGTGAATGTGTTCTGTGTCAAAGTACTATGCAGCTTTTATTCCTTTAAAAAATTCTAAATATAAAACATTCAAGGGGCTTCCCTGGTGGCGCAGTGGTTAAGAATCTCAACTAAACTGCTTGTTCACGGTTCTAGAGTGCAATCTTGTTGAGAGTAGAAAGCATCTTATTTATTGTCCTCTATCAATAACTACCATATAACCTAGCACAGTAGAAATGCAATAAATTGTTGCTAAATAAGTAAATGAATGAATGCTGGTACCTCTTTACAGATAAAGGGACTGATGGTAAAGACATATTCCTACAAACATGTCTGCTATAAATCCAAAATTAAAACAAAAAATATATAATATCTGCATAATTTTACAAAATGATTTTGTCACTAGAGTGGAAGCAAAAATTCATTTTTCCTTTACTTAAACATTCAGCAATAACTATACTCAAAATCAGAAAATAACTTACTGATTATAAGTTGATAGTTCATTTAGACTAACATGAAACTTATTCAAAGTCATCATGGTAATATGGTCTTAAGACGTTGGACTTCTGCAGAAATGTAGGTTTAAATTCTAGCTGTTTGACTGGGATGACTTATTAGATTTCTCTGAACCTAGATTTTTCTTTATTCCTGACTTCTCTCTTTAACTTGCCCCTCCCCTGAAAAAACTGTAAGGATTAAATTTGGCCCTTAGAAGATAAAATTTAAAATTTTTTAAATCCTTAAAAACAGAAAAGAAAGAAAATAAAACTAAATGCGTATCCTGTTGGTGGCATAATCACATAGAAAGGAACTGTGCCAAGTGACATTAAAACACAGTAATTTCACTACCTATTGAGATATAATTTAAGGATAAAAAATGTTAAAAGAAAACAGTATCTTAAACTCTTTCCATTAATCATATTGTTGGCAGTAGTGTTGATAGCTGACAGGCTGGTATTGTTATTCTGGAACAGTTATATGTGGATGTGGAATAAACTAATTGAGTAATTATGTGATATTCTAGTTATAGTCCTGGTGTGGTTGTAAACCAGAATTCTTTATTCTTATTGTGGGGGGCATAAGAGGTGCATATAGAAGATGTCAGGTAAAAATAAAATAAAATTTTAAAATTAAAAAAGTATAAGAAAACACAAACAACAACAGGAAAAAAAAATGGTAGTCCTGAAATTGAGTTGGATGTATCAATAGAATTCAGGATAGGATATACATACACGTTCATATTAATATCTATCTATAGTTGTATATATATTTTTGTGTATTTCCTCACTTTATTATGTAAAAAAGTTGAAAACAATGATGAACCCAGTAGCAATGAGCACCCTTAGCACCCAGATTGTGGTCTCCACGTACATCACTAAAAAGAACAGATCCTTAGAGAAATGGCTAATTCCAGCTTTGCAATAGGCTAACTATAAAATAAATCCAAAGAATCTTGCCGTATCAGTTATCAGGGAAGCTATCAACAAATACTAAGGTCATGTCAATAGGACTTAGGGGTCAGCTTAATGAGGTACAAACTGGCCAAATATGGGCTATGTTTAGCTTTAAAAATGATAATTACTGTGGATGGAGAAACCAAGTATGGTTAAGTTCATGAGTTCATAAGGGTGTTTAAAAAAAAAAAACCTAATCGGTCACCTTTGGAGAATGATGAAGAATGAATTCATTATCTTGAACATTAGTAGATAAAGGGAACAATACCAGGCATTTATCCTGTGTATGCTATGTGAACTATACCACCAGGCAAAACCAAATAAGAGATAAAAAGAATAAATATGTATAAAAGTATCCCAAGTAAAAGAAGACCAGAAAAAAATGATAGTTTGATAATGTTGGAATGTCACTATTTTCTAAACCCCCAGTTGGACTTCGGCACTAAGTATCAATGGTTTCTGACACCCCCAAAAGAGAAATAGCCAGACATGAGTGACTCCTGATGGAAAAATTCACTATCTTACCAAGACACTCCAACCTGAATCTAATCAGACCTCTAGAGCTACTTTTAATTTACAGGAAATTTACAACACAGAGCAACATGTTAAACAATTCCACAAGGATACATACAGTCTGCACAATCCAGACTACAGGAAAGTCCAGAGAGGCATGTCGACCAGTCCCAAAATATGATTTATTTAAATCCCGATTCAAACAAATGGAAAAAGAAAAACATATAAGTTATTATGATGGTTATGAATAATTAAGTAATGGGTTGGGTCAAAGACCTCCGAAGGTATTATTTTCCTGAGTTACAAAATACATGCCCACCCAAGGAAAACGTAATTTTGGTCAGAGGAGCAATTAGCATGGTCAGTGTAAACCACGTCCCCATAAAAATATAGTTTTTTCTCTTACATTGCCTATGGAAGCATTTTATTCGTTATGATAATTTATGTTTTTAATCTTTTCAGTTAATATACCCAGAGGCAATGAAATTGGAGCAGCTAAGAAGGCAGAAATGAATACAATATTATGCATAAATACAAAAGCATTAAAAAGCAACTCTATTCTTTGGTTTCTGAAATCAACTAGGTCAAAAATGTTTAAAGAAAACTATAAAACTTTTATTTTCCTTTTTGATCACTGGCTTTTGTTACAATATTATTTTTAAAATCATGACTTTCAGTGGGTAAGGCTATTGTTTATCAAAATGGGAATATTGAACCTCAAATTAACAATTCCCATTTAAAACTAAATTACTCCAGGGTGTCAATTAGATACTCCTTAGAAGTAATGTTCGATTTTCTTACATGTCTAGGAAATCATCTTCCTGAATATGGTACTCTCACAAATCTTATGGCTTCAAACTTGAGAGCAGTTTCAATTTTCCAATACCTCGCTTAATTAAAAATAAATATTCCATACAGTGTAGGACTTACTCTGTTTTTCTTTGTCTGGAGTGAGAAATGCCATTAGATGTCTCCCCTGCTTTAAGGCGCAGATGCCTCCAGTTTCACTAGACAATGCTGGCACTAGCTTGCAGGTTTCCAATTCTGAGCCTCTGGATATTTCATGCAAAGGTAATTCTTTTTTTTAATAAATTTATTTATTTATTTATTTTTGGCTGTGTTGGGTCTTGGTAATTCTTTTTGATTCTGAGTTATCAAGCCACTTGTCACTTCTTTACTTTAAAGCTGTCCTTTGGGGCTTCCCTGGTGGCGCAGTGGTTAAGAATCTGCCTGCGAATGCAGGGGATGCAGGTTCGAGCCCTGGTCCGGGAAGATCCCACATGCCACGGACTGGCTAGGCCCGTGAGCCATGGCCGCTGAGCCTGCGCATCCGGAGCCTGTGCTCAGCAACGGGAGAGGCCACAACAGTGAGAGGCCCGCGTACCACAAAAAAAAAAAACATTCAAAATTGATCATGGAGCAGTTTAAATTTGATCTCTTTTAATTCTTTTACTGGACTATTAAAGCACTATATTTCATCTTCTAATTAAGGGATCTAGCAAAAGGAACAAAGCTGGCCTTTCAGTCTTTACTGTGACTGCAGCAACACCATGGATTACAGTGTAGATTACACGGATTTACTGCTAAGTAAATGGAGACTTGTGGACTAGTCAACACTGTGTATACTCTGCTCATTGGTCATATTAGGTCACAGTATTGCTTCTATTTGCAATGGCTTCACTGACTTATGGGGAAAATAAAATCTTTTCCTCCTAGGAGCTTTAACAGATCATATTTACTTTATTTTGGTTAAAATAAATACTTATGAAAAAGTAAAATTTCAAAGGAATGGGTAGCATTAATAAGCACTGATTTGCATTGATTTGGTAATTTAGGAGTATGAAAAGTGGTTTGAGAAGTGTTATGAGCATTCATAGTCATTTAGATATTTTTTTCTAGAGCTTTTTGGAAATGTGAAATTAAAAACAGATGAGATTTGGACTTGATGGTAACAGCCCTTAGATTTGCCATGAGACAGTATAGAATCCATTTTCTTCTTCAATGCAAAAGATAATGGACAACTTGAGTATCATACTTGCGCAATCTTATAGACTTGTTTTCCGATCTGTACATTTTGTTTCTGTCATAAGGTACGATTCATTTCAAATTTATGTTATATTTTGTGATGGCTTTTTAAAAATTCTTGTTTCATGTTGGTTGTTTTGTTTTTTTCCATCTACTAGGATATATATAGGACAGAGAATTTTATATATATATATAGATATAGATATAGATATATATATATAGGACAGAGAATTACAACAGGGCATATAAGTACATATATATTGAGTATATACACACATACAGAGAAAAATACAAATAAGAGAAAATAAAATAAGGAAATTCTTAGGATCTTTCTAATATTATTCTAATATCATTTTTCTTATTTTAACCTAAATCTGTGCTTGAACAAATTCATCAAATAAGATAGAATACTTCTTTAAGATGGGATCATATATTTTTTTCTACTTTAATGTCTTATGACAAGAATTTTGCACTTACATTCCCAGATTGCCTTTCTAAAATTGGTAATTTTTATTAGTGGCATTTAATTGAGTTTTAAAAATGATTAAAACTATGACTTTATAAATAAATCTTTGAAATTTTTCACAACACATGCTATGTATGTAATCCATAGATACAAGGCAACAACAAGATGTGTGGGCTCGGGTGAAGCTCAGATTTCAATTTAAACAATTAATAGTTTATTTTCTAAAAGAATTTCTAAATATCTTTAGCATAAATGACACAATACTAATAAATTCTGTTGTTTGTATTTGTATGTATGTATGTATTTACTTATTTTTTACAAAGAACTGGAAGTGATACAACATTGGTGGAGTTGTTCCTCTTTGAACCCCTAGCATCTAATATGAGGGAAATTTTGCTCAGTGCCTGTTACCTCCTAATTTCTTAGATTTATTTGACCGAACTTCCTGTTCTTTTTCCTTTTCACTGCTTCATTTGTGTTCTTCTTGAAGGTGAGATCTTCAACAGGATAAACTTTGTACTTGTTCAAATAGTCTTTAATTCAATTAAAATAAAATTACCCAATTAAGTCCTCATCACAAGAAAAAAAAATTTTGTAACTATGTATGGTGGTGGATGTTAACTAGACTTTTGGGGATGATCATTTCACAATATATACAAATATCAAATCATTATGTTATACACTTGAAATTAATATAATGTTATATCAATTATACCTCAAAATTTTTTTTTAAGTATTGAAAGAAAGAAAGAAAAATCTGGACCTCAGTAGTCTCTATCACCAAGAAACTTTTCTTTTTGTGATACTTTTTGTGTCCTTGGAACTGCCTTTCAGAGTGGCTGATGTCCCTCACCTTGGACAGACCTGGGAAACTGCTGTGGTTGCTTTGGTTGCTGGAAAGAGAGAGTATGATGAAGTCTAAAATTGGCTAGATTGTGTCACAGTGATCATGGAATATCCAGCTAGCTAAAGAGGTGCCAGAAGAAAAGTTTCCAAATAACCAGCATCTTTCCTTATCTTCCACAGAAAGCTTCCCCCCTTCCTCAGTGCTGAATAGTGTATCTAGAGCAAAATGACCTGCACTCAGGTGCCTGCTTATTAAGAGAAGAGGTAAATATGCATGTTCAGGGGTGAGAATATAGGTATTAAGCAGTTAAAGATGAGTTTCAACAATCCCTTTCTTGATCTTTTGCTTAGCAACAAATGGCTTTGACAGAAATCTCTGGGTACACACACACGTGCGCTCACACACACACACACACACACACACACACACACACACACACAAAGAGGGGGGGAGAGAGAAGCATTTGTGTTATTGCTTATTTAGCCTTATTTAGAAGACTGTAAGAAGACCATGTTTTTCTCAACCCTCACTGTCCAAAGAACCAGGCTTCAGGTTATCTGCTAAAGAGTTCAGTATTTAATCACAATCAACCATTCAGTTAGTTAAATGTATATTTTGCTCACTAAATGCAAGGGGTTTTAGATACAACTTCTGGGTTGAATATTAAATTTCCATATTTAAGCTTTCTTCTTCTTATATCTTGCATTCATTATTCAAAACTTTATCCTCGTTGTGTTGCTTATACTTAGTTATCCCTATTGCAAATTTCCTAGACTTTTCTTTCCCACCTCTAACCTACCTGCTCCTAATTTTCTTCTTTCTTATTTTCTTTCTATAAATCTGTTTTGCAAAGTTTTTTTCAGAAAGCAAAGTAGATTTTGGAATCCTAGAGGTCTATTTCAAAGTTATTATAATTATTATATTACTATTATTTTTACTATAGTTTTTTCAGCTCATGCTATCTGCCAGACACTTTAAAAATGTTCTAAATATATTAGTTCATATAATCTCCATACAAAAAAATAATCATCAAAGCAGTGTTCTCATTTTACAATCAATCACTCTCATAAATATTGTTTCTCTGGATCTGTATTCATCAGTTTAGTAAATAAATAGTTCGTGTGTTCATTTTGTACCGTGTAATGTATAAGTTACTGTTGTTAAACAGTGATTAGCCTCATAATCTTTTTCTTAATGAGGGTAACAAATAAGCAAAGAAAAAAACTATAATAGCAGGTAACAAATGCAGTGGTACAGGTATCCTTGTCATCTCATAAGATAAGGATAGGGATGTCAGGGGAATGTTTTAGAGAAGGTAATATACTTTTCTTCTTGAAAGAGAAATTAATCAGATACACAAGGACATCATTAGTCAGTAGGCACATAAGCAAGTGATTATTTTCTTAGTTAATTCAGGAGTGCTAGACCAAAGAAGTTAAGAAAAAGCTCTTTAACTTTTTGTGTGTTTCTGTTTTTAAAACTTTCAGAGCAGTGCAAGTAAACCTCAAAAGTGACAGGTAACTTGGTTCAGAGGCATAAGCCCTGCTGGAATTAAGCCTGAAGTTACTGTTAATCTTATAATAAAATTGTATTGTATGTGTGTTTAAAGTGCTTCCCCTTTATGAATATGCAATAACTCAGAAGGCAAGGCAAGGCTTATTTAAATAAAGCATAAAAATAATTCCAGTCATACAATGATTGTTTCTGACCTCTGAGTTTCTATAGGATGATAGCAGCTTCTTAAATCCTAATCTTTCCACACATGCTCTAGAACCGGTAGAGATCAACAAGGAAAGAAAATATAACCATGAAAAACTTATGCCAAAAACATAGAAGTCAGAGAATACTACAACTTGGGTTTATGTCTAATAGGAAGACATCTGAAACCAACAAAACTCGTTTTGCAGCCCAGGCTGAAGGGGAGATTCAGATGAGACTGCTGAAAATCACAAGCATGCAGCAGGATAAAACTGGTGCCAGTACGCAGATAAATTTCTCCTAGAAAAATGAGGTCTTACCCTGAGTGGAAAAATACCAAAAACAAGTAAGAGACGAGTAGAATCAGAAAACGCTGGGTACTAAGAATCCAAAGGAAGGGACCTAAAAGTGTGGGCCCAGAGGTAACAGTCATAGAAAGGCACTGCTTCTGGGAGAAAGGGAGCAACTGGGATGGGATGAGCATCCCCTGGACTTTTGAAAATGAAGAGAAGGAAAAAAGTATATGGAGTAGATTAGAGGTCCTACAGAAACAAAATAATCAGAATATATAACCCTCTTTTAATTGTGTCATTCATTAAAGAAACTGTACTTCACTATAGCAATTATATTCTAACTCTAGAAAATAATTAGGAAGAAAAAGAGAGAGTTATACATGATTATAGGGTTTTGACATTTTGACCTGCCAGTAGCAAAGAGCATGAATAATACTGAGATCTTGGTTTCTAAAAATCATTCCTTGCTGAAAGGAACCAGGATTCCTTGGAGATATGGCCTATTGTAGGAATGGTCAGGGAAAGTACAAGGTAAACCAGAAAGCAAGGAAGTGCTCAAACACAGATGAGACCATATCAAAAAAATTCAGTAGTTGACTTGAAGTTGGGCCCAATGAATACATTTGGTACAATGTGAGCATTACAGAGAATAATGATGGTAGTACATTAAACAATAATGAATATCTATGAATAAGAGTAAAGAAAATTTCATAATTATTTTGGAAAGAGAGGAGAGGGATAGAAAAGATAGGAAATGATCTCTTAAATATAGGATTTAAGATCATACCAAATGAACTTAGCAAGTAAATGTAAAAAGAATTTCAGAATTAGAAACTCACTATTTTGTAACTCCTGATGTCATAATAGTTTTAGGTAAGGGCCATTGGCTGAAACCATAATGGTAAAGAAATGTGGAGAACAGGATTTTTACAGTCCCTTAAATTACAAATTAATTACAAATGGAAAATATGTCTTTACAACAGAAAAATCAGTGGCCCTCTCATAAATCACTAATGTTGTGAACTGGCATTAATGAAGTGCAGAGAAAGTTACACAATATTACCTACATGGTGTCCTTGCCAGAAATATTTTATCTGAATTTAAACATGGGAACACACTCTGATGAATCCTGTAAGTATAAAATACTGAAGAACAACTGGCCTTGACTCTGCAAAGGATTCAGTGTAATTAGAAGTACAGGACAGTAGATCAACTCTTCCAGATCATAGAAGACTTCCAGATCATAGCAAAATACGATGGTTGATGGTTGAATTAGATTGAATCATGGGGAAAACCAGCAGTAAAATGTACATTTTGGGGAAAATAAGAAAAGTTTTAGTGTTGTATGGGAGGAAAAATAATTTTCCCTTTACCCTTCTAGATTCTTGGCTAAGATGCTATAAGGGTAGAAAAACTTTCCTTCTATCCTTCTAAGTTCTTTGGCTGGTCTAATAATCAAATAGACATAAAACAGATTAACAGGACAAGACAAATTTAATTTCGTATGTAAGAGAGTCCCATAAAATATGAGACCCAAAAGGCAGCCAGGTAATTGAAGCTTATATAACATTGTGAGCTAAGGAAAGGGGTAGGGGTCTGGGGATACAAAAGGAAGGAAGGCATTCACAGGAATGCAGAGGAGATGTTTAGAAAACAATGGTTATCCTATTATGCATGTAAGTTTCTTAGGTAAAAAGTTACCTCTGGTAATAGCTCTCTTCCTGTATAGGCTCCCTTTTGAATGTAAATTTAGGAACTTGAGGTAGAGGTAAAAAGCGTTTCCTGAATCTGTTGGGTTTTGATTGTTTATAGCTCAAAATAATCCTCCTGCCAAAGTAGCATATTTTGGGATGGCAAATGCAGCTCCCCTTAAGTTCCACCTTTGAAACTTCAAATAAGTTTCACAGCCCAGACGCTAAGTTGATAGATTGCTGCCTATCTCGTTGACCCAGTCTCAGTCTTGAGAATAGGTCAGTTGAGTTAACAGTTGTGTTTCATTTCAGGAGGTGGATGATGCAGGTGGGCTCCCAAAGTTAGGCTTGTATTGCATAAACAAGCAAACAGATATTTAATAAGAGGATTTCCATGGAATAGAGAGTTTCTATGGAAGAAAAAGAAAAACGAAGGTTAATGGTTGGAGCAAATTATGAACCCAGTGTCTGAGTCCTGAGAGCTGCCAGTCAAGAACACCTCTAGATATCAGGCTTGAAACATCTTCAGATGGAGAGAGGGCAGACATACAGTGGGAATCTGATGGATTTTCCTGGTTTGCAGTTTGAATGTCTCTGATGAGGGCACTGGGTGTACCAGTCCGAGTGTCCCATGCAGTAACAGGCACAAAGGAGATTGTCTAAACAAGCTATTGTGGTGATTTCTCTGAAGTTTATATCAAGTCATTCACATTCTCTTTGCAGGGGTGCAGGAAAAAGCTTTTGTTCTCCCATCTAAGGATGGGAGAAAATCAGAAATATTAGTTTGGAGAGTTGTAGCCAGGTATTTGAGGGAACTGAAGGAATTAAAGATCCAGTCCACTTTACAGGCAAATAATAAAACCTCAAAGACAATAAACAGCCCTAGAATCTAACATCCACAAAGGTGTGTTGCTGAAACATACTTTTTCTCTCTAAAAAATTTCTACACCCTCATTTTTACAAAGAAGCCAAAATAAGACTAATTTGTTTGCAAAGTAAGTCTAATTTCAATAAAACTTGTCCTGATTTTGTGCAGAAGTGCAGCAAGAATAGTGATTGAAGCTGTCACTGTTTGCAGATGACATGATACTATACATAGAGAATCCCAAAGATGCTACCAGAAAACTACTAGAGCTAATCAATGAATTTGGTAAAGTAGCAGGATACAAAATTAATGCACAGAAATCTCTGGCATTCCTATACACTAATGATGAAAAATATGAAAGTGAAATTAAGAAAACACTCCCATTTACCACTGCAACAAAAAGAATAAAATGTCAGAGGAATAAACCTACCTAAGGAGACAAAAGACCTGTATGCAGAAAATTATAAGACACTGATGAAAGAAATTAAAGATGATACAAATAGATGGAGGGATATACCATGTTCTTGGATTGGAAGAATCAACATTGTGAAAATGACTCTACTACCCAAAGCAATCTACAGATTCAATGCAATCCCTATCAAACTACCACTGGCATTTTTCACAGAACTAGAACAAACAATTTCACAATTTGTATGGAAACACAAAAGACCCCGAATAGCCAAAGTAATCTTGAGAAGGAAAAACGGAGCTGGAGGAATCAGGCTCCCTGACTTCAGAGTATACTAGAAAGCTACAGTAATCAAGACAGTATGGTACTGGCACAAAAACAGAAAGATAGATCAATGGAACAGGATAGAAAGCCCAGAGATAAACCCACGCACATATGGTCACCTTATCTTTGATAAAGGAGGCAGGAATGTACAGTGGAGAAAGGACATCCTCCTCAATAAGTGGTGCTGGGAAAACTGGACAGGTACATGTAAAAGTATGAAATTAGAACACTCCCTAACACCGTACACAAAAATAAACTCCAAATGGATTAAAGACCTAAATGTACGGCCAGACACTCTAAAACTCTTAGAGGAAAACATAGGCAGAACACTCTATGACATAAATCACAGCAAGATCCTTTTTGACCCACCTCCTAGAGAAATGGAAATAAAAACAAAAATAAACAAATGGGACCTAATGAAACTCCAAAGCTTTTGCACAGCAAAGGAAACCATAAACAAGACCAAAAGACAACCCTCAGAATGGGAGAAAATATTTGCAAATGAAGCAACTGACAAAGGATTAATCTCCAAGATTTATAAGCAGCTCATGCAGCTCAATAACAAAAAAGCAAACCACCCAATCCAAAAATGGGCAGAAGACCTAAATAGACATTTCTCCAAAGAAGATATACAGACTGCCAACAAACACATGAAAGAATGCTCAACATCATTAATCATTAGAGAAATGCAAATCAAAACTACAATGAGATATCATCTCACACCAGTCAGAATGGCCATCATCAAAAAATCTAGAAACAATAAATGCTGGAGAGGGTGTGGAGAAAAGGGAACACTCTTGCACTGCTGGTGGGAATGTGAATTGGTTCAGCCACTATGGAGAACAGTATGGAGGTTCCTTAAAAAACTACAAATAGAACTACCATATGACCCAGCAATCCCACTACTGGGCATATACCCTGAGAAAACCATAATTCAAGAAGAGTCATGTCCCAAAATGTTCATTGCAGCTCTATTTATAATAGCCCAGAGATGGAAACAACCTAAGTGTCCATCATCGGATGAATGGATAAAGAAGATGTGGCACATATGTACAATGGAATATTACTCAGCCATTAAAAGAAACAAAATTGAGCTATTTGTAATGAGGTGGATGGACCTAGAGTCTGTCATACAGAGTGAAGTAAGTCAGAAAGAGAAAAACAAATACCATATGCTAACACATATATATGGAATTTAAGGGAAAAAAATGTCATGAAGAACCTAGGGGTAAGCCAGGAATAAAGACACAGACCTCCTAGAGAATGGACTCGAGGATATGGGGAGGGGGAATGGTAAGCTGTGACAAAGCGAGAGAGAGGCATGGACATATATACACTACCAAACGTAAAATAGATAGGTAGTGGGAAGCAGCCGCGTAGCACAGGGAGATCAGCTCGGTGCTTTGCGACCACCTAGAGGGGTGGGATAGGGAGGGTGGGAGGGAGGGAGACACAAGAGGGAAGAGATATGGGAACATATGTATATGTGTAACTGATTCACTTTGTTATAAAACAGAAGCACACCATTGTAAAGCAATTATACTCCAATAAAGATGTAACAACAAAAAAAAAGAATAGTGATTGACCACATAAGCTGTTTTAAACATGCTTTGCTGGAATTTTTCAAAAGGAATCTCAGATTGAACTTTTGAACTTTTTTTTTTTGGCGGTGCCCCACAGCTTGTGGATCTTAGTACCCCAACTGGGGATCAAACCTGCACCCTCAGCAGTGAAAGCACGGAGTCTTAACCACTGGACTGCCAGGGAATTCCCCAGACTGAACTTGTAAAAGCCTCTTGAGGGTAGGAAGCCAAACCAAAGACTTGCCATCTGACTTCACTTGCAATACCTATAGATATAGGTGAATTCTTCTCTTCTCGAGGTTCCCCAATTATCCTGAGATTACTGCACCTGTCAAGAAGTTCATTACTCACCTGATTAGGCTGTTGGGAACCCTGTAAGCAAGGTTCCAGGCTGTCTTTTCAAGGGTTTTTATTGGCTCCATAAAGTCACCCTTAATTTCTTAAAGTTGTCTGGTCATATTTGATTCTATGTACATTATTCTCAAATATGACCTTCCAGTCAAAGCCTTGGTTAATATAATCAGCTTCCAGTTGTGTCCTGTTACAAGGAAAGCAGATATCTATTGCACTTATGCAGGTAACTAACTGTATTGCTGTGAGATGAATACTCAAGTGTTTCCAAAATCTGGAGGGTCAGGTAGGGAGAAAAAGTAAATGTTTCATCTTTGTTTACAGAGGTGTATCTTACCCAATTGCTGCTAGCTTAAGAGAAAAAGTTTTTTTTTTTTTTAACATCTTTATTGGAGTATAATTGCTTAACAATGGTGTGTTAGCTTCTGCTTTGTGACAAAGTGAATCAGTTATACATATACATATGTTCCCATATCTCTTCCCTCTTGCATCTCCCTCCCTCCCACCCTCCCTATCCCACCCCTCTAGGTGGTCACGAACCACCTAGCTGATCTCCCTGTGCTATGTGGCTACTTCCCACTAGCTATCTATTTTACGTTTGGTAGTGTATATATGTCCATGCCACTCTCTCATTTTGTCACAGCTTACCCTGCCTCCTCCCCATGTCCTCAAATCCATTCTCTAGTAGGTGTCTTTATTTCCGTTTTACCCTTAGGTTCTTCATGACTTTTTTTTTTCTTAGATTCCATATATATGTGTTAGCGTAGGGTATTTGTTTTTCTCTTTCTGACTTACTTCACTCTGTATGACAGACTCTAGGTCCATCCACCTCACTACAAATAACTCAATTTCGTTTCTTTTTATGGCTGAGTAATATTCCATTGTATATATGTGCCACATCTTCTTTATCCATTCATCTGTCGATGGACACTTAGGTTGCTTCCATGTCCTGGCTACGGCCTAGCCGCTCTGCGGCATGTGGGATCTTCCCAGACCGGGACATGAACCCGTGTCCCCTGCATCAGCAGGCGGATGCTCAACTACTGCGCCACCAGGGAAGCCCTCATCTTTTTATGGCTGAGTAATATTCCATTGTATATATGTGCCACATCTTCTTTATCCATTCATCTGTTGATGGACACTTAGGTTGCTTCCATGTCCTGGCTATTGTAAATAGAGCTGCAATGAACATTTTGGGACATGACTCTTCTTGAATTATGGCTTTCTCAGGGTATATGCCCAGTAGTAGGATTGCTGGGTCGTATGGTAGTTCTATTTGCAGATTTTTAAGGAACCTCCATATTGTTCTCCATAGTGGCTGTATCAATTTACATTCCCACCAGCAGTGCAACAGTGTTCCCTTTTCTCCACACCCTCTCCAGCATTTATTTTTGCTAGATTTTTTGATGATGACCATTCTGACTGGTGTGAGATGATATCTCATTGTAGTTTTGATTTGCATTTCTCTAATGATTAATGATGTTGAGAATTCTTTCATGTGTTTGTTGGCAATCTGTATAGCTTCTTCGGAGAAATGTCTATTTAGGTCTTCTGCCCATTTTTGGATAGGGTTTGTTTGTTTGTTTGTTTGTTTAACATCTTTATTGGGGTATAATTGCTTTACAATGGTATGTTAATTTCTGATTTATAACAAAGTGAATCAGTTATACATATACATATGTTCCCATATCTCTTCCCTCTTCGTCTTCCTCCCTCCCACCCTCCCTATCCACCCCTCCAGGCGGTCACAAAGCACTGAGCCGGAATCCCTGTGCCATGGGGCTGCTTCCCACTGGCTATCTACCTTACGTTTGTTAGTATATATATGCCCATGTCTTGTTTTTTTGTTATTGAGCTGCATGAGCTGCTTGTAAATTTTGGAGATTAATCCTTTGTCAGTTGCTTCATTTGCAAATATTTTCTTCCATTCTGAGCGTTGCCTTTTGGTCTTGTTTATGGTTTCCTTTGCTGTGCAAAAGCTTTGAAGTTTCATTAGGTCCCATTTGTTTATTTTTATTTCCATTTCTCTAGGAGGTGGGTCAAAAAGGATCTTGCTGTGATTTATGTCATAGAGTGTTCTGCCTGTGTTTTCCTCTAAGAGTTTTAGAGTGTCTGGCCGTACATTTAGGTCTTTAATCCATTTAGAGTTTATTTTTGTGTATGGTGTTAGGGAGTGTTCTAATTTCATACTTTTAAGTGTACCTGGCCAGTTTTCCCAGCACCACTTATTGAAGAGGCTGTCTTTTCTCCACTGTATTTTCTTGCCTTCTTTATCAAAGATAAGGTGACCATATGTGTGTGGGTTTATCTCTGGGCTTTCT
>NW_006778053.1:0-260 GCF_000442215.2 Lipotes vexillifer | reverse complement strand
TAGGGGCTGATAGGATTGGTGAGGTTTGGTAAGCAAAGGCAAACCCTTTGAAGTCATACTGTACGGTATCCATTCCATGGGGCCCAAGTCCCCAGTTTGAATGGATTCTTCTTTCCGCTAAAACATTCATGGGAAACCCAGAGTACGGTACACCGTGTGATCGGGCAACGTTCCTAAAATGCATCTCAGTTCACGTACCCGGGAACATGTGTTGGCCGTTCAAGACGCTTTCCTGACACTCCTCACACTTGAAGAGTCAG
>NW_006778052.1:0-3031 GCF_000442215.2 Lipotes vexillifer | reverse complement strand
GCACAGGCTCAGCAGCCATGGCTCACAGGCCCAGCTGCTCCGCGGCATGTGGGATCTTCCCAGACCTGGGCACAAACCCATGTTCCCTGCATCGGCAGGCGGACTCTCAACCACTCCGCCACCAGGGAAGCCCTCTAAGCAACCTTTTCATCTCTTTTGTACTGCTCACCATCCCTGCCAAACTGTGCCATATTCATCTTGCATCTTCCTGGGGTAGTGATCTCACTTAAACAGAACTCTGGCCTCATCACTCTCCTGTGTATTGACAGTTCCCTGTTGCCTAAAGGATAAAGGACTTACTCCTTGGAATGGCATTCAAGTCCCTTCCCAATCTTGCTCTAGCCAACATGGGCAATGTCTGTCATTTTCCAAAGGCAGTCCTCACTTGCAGGTCACAACTCTTAATTCCAGAAATGATCCTTTCCCAAGGGGCACTGTCTTTTCATCACCTTCTCCAACTTATTCAAGCTCTACTTCCTGGAATATTCTTCTCTGTCTCCAAAACCCTGCTCAGCCTTCAAGGCTCAGCTTCATCGCCATTGTCAAAATATGGGAATGTCAAGCTCATGATGGATGAGCATCTCAGAGTCAAGAACTTGGGTTCTTCCTTGGCCCACCAACAGCTCCCTAAATCTCTTTGGGCAAGTCACCTGAACTTTGAGCCTTGGGAACTCCCACCAGCCCTATCTGGGTAAAAGAGATGATAAAGGTCCCAACTTCAGAGAATTGTTATGAGGATTCTTTCAGGCTATTTGTTTAGCACAGTGACTGGCACATAGTAAATGCTCAATAAAACGTAGCCAAACCCACTACAGTATAAACCCACTTCGGTGTAAATTCCATAGAGAGAAGTACCTATGTCTCTGTTGTTCCCCATTATCATCCCAGTATCTGGCCCAGTTTCTGATACACAGCATATACTCAATAAATATTTGTTAAGTAAATAAACATTTAAAAAATGTTATGTAAATTTTAAAGCTCCGTAAAAATAAAAGCTTGGTATTTTGTTTGGTTTTATTTTAATGATCAGGGTTTAGATGCCTTGAGAGAGAAACTGAGATCATAAATTTATTATTATTGCAATTGCTGACTTATGCTGTCTTACATGGAAGCCAACTATGACTTCCTCATACACAGTTCAAAGAATGTATACTCTGGGTTTTTTCTCCCGTTATTTCGACATTTGTCCAATCTGTTTGCCATCTTCTATCACCATGACAACCTGCACCCCCATACATAATAACAATTGTGAGCCACAATTTTCTCTAGAGCCCCTGGCATCACCAATTAGGCTGTAAAATCTCCAATACTCAGTCCATGTCCAACTTCTAGGAGCCCATGTCTGTCTTTGATTATCCTCCAATCTCAAAAATGCCCACAAGACATAGAAAACAATTTATGGTTACCAAAGGCGAAAGGTGGGGGAGGGATAAATGAGGATTTTGGGATTAACATAAACACATTACTATATATAAAATAGATAACCAACAAGGACCTACTGTATAGCAAAGGGAACCATACTCAATATTTTATAATAACCAATAAGGGAAAAGAATCTGAAAAAGGATATATATATATATATATATATATATATATATATGTCACTGAATCATTTTGCTGTACACCTGAAACTAGCACAATATCATAAATTAATTATACTTGAATGTAAAAAAATGCCCAGAAGAGGTATCTTTTCCAAGAAACAATATAAGAGAGGTCCTGACAGGATATGGTCCAAACACCTGGATGTAGAATATAGGAGAAGGCTAGCTCCAAAATGTGGCTCTTTATTAGGGGGTCCAGGGCAACAGAAGAGGCTTATTAGGTCATGGAGCCTGTACTTCCCCAGCAAGATTATCATCATCTGTTTCTCAGGCCAGCTGAGCTGGCTCTCACGCCTCACACTCAGCCCTCACTGTGTCTCTCTCAAATGCAGGGACTCAGGCTAAAGAGGCTGGAGATGACCTCTAACCCACACATTATTAAATAGCAGAATTGCCTTTAGTGCTTGTTAAATGGTGGATTTTGAGTCAGTAGATTTATGGTTGGGCCTGGGATTCTGCATTCCTCATAAACTCCAGGTAATGAAATTTTCTTGGTCTGTGGACCACACTTTGAGCAGCAAGGCTTCTACACTGTCCCTGGACTATGGATCCCATCATTCTCCTGGTGCCTTAGAGGTCCAGTCCTCAACTAAATACTTTAAATTTTTTTCTTATTTTATTTGTCAATTATATCTATATAGAGCTAGAAAAGACCAATTATACATATGGAAAAATACATTTGAAGTATGGAAAGTTTCTTCTATAGATTACGTAATTCAAATTAATAATTGATACCACAAAGTAATAGATATTGAGTATTTTCCATGTAGAATAAAAGATGAGTTCTAATTACAGTATACATTGAATATTTACTATCTTAGTTTTGGGGATTTCTTAGTCCTTTTCATAGAAATATAGATTTTTTATGTAAAACAAAGCTTATACAGTATTTTGTTTGTTATTCTTAAATTACCCTTCTGTTTTAATGCTGTTTTACTACTAATATCGCATTCATAATCTAAGGGATCTTCCTTCAGACAGCAAGCAGGATGAATGATTATTTGGCTACCTGTCAGTAAAGTTGATGATAGTATAATAAAACAACAACAAAACATTTATTGAGTATTTATTAGGGGTCAGGCACAGTGCTAAGTACTTTATAAGAATTTATCTCACTGAGTCCTCAAAATAACATCATGTAAAAACTATTATCAATTTCCACTGTAAAAATAAGAAAATCGAGGCCAAGAAAAGTTACGTAAATTTCCTCCTATTCCCCAGGGCTGGTAAATTTTTTTTTTTTTTTTTGCGGTACGCTAACCTCTCACCGCTGTGGCCTCTCCCGCTGCGGAGCACAGACTCCGGACGTGCAGGCCCAGCGGCCACGGCTCACGGGCCCAGCCGCTCCGCGGCACGTGGGACCCTCCTGGACCAGGGCACGAACCCGTGTCCCCTGCATCGGCAGGTGGACTCCCAACCACTGCGCC
>NW_006778051.1:0-517 GCF_000442215.2 Lipotes vexillifer | reverse complement strand
TATATATATATATATATATATATATTTCAAATAAATTTATTTATTTTATTTTTGGCTGCGTTGGGTCTTCATTGCTGCGCGTGGGCTTTCTCTGGTTGCGGTGAGTGGAGGATACTCTTCGTTGAGGACTATACATTGCATTTACGTACACATAGCCAAAACTTCAGTTTCACCTCATTTTTTTGCTTCAAAAATTCCTTTACTTTAACAGTAGCCTTTCATCCTTAGCACCTACTAAGGACTAAGCACTGCACAGTGTTTCAAAATAAAGCCCATTGCCTCTAATTATTATTTTAACCCCCAAATAAATATTTTCAATAATTACTTTGCTAAAACCAAGGTAAAAATAAATGTTTAAAGTGGTATTAATAGGTTTAAAGTGGAGTTGAACTACCAATAAATGAATCAGAATTGTGCATCACTTCAATTCTTTTTTGCGTTAGGTTTTACTCAGACATCTTTTGGGGAAGTATTTAGAACACAAAGTGTAATTGACTTTTTTTTTTTTTTTTTTTCC
>NW_006778049.1:0-324 GCF_000442215.2 Lipotes vexillifer | reverse complement strand
ATGGGAAAAGAATCTAAAAAAGAGTGGATATATATATATGTATAGCTGATTCATTTTCTTGTACACCTGAAACAAACACAACATTGTAAATCAACTGCACTCCAATAAAACATTTAAAAAAACAAAAATAAAACAAAACATACAGACAGATGCAAAAGACACCTCACAGCTTTCATTCTATTTTTTCCACAAGACGAAAATATAGTAATTCAATCTCACTGGTTTATATCCACTTTATATTTTTATCTGAATTGTGTGACAGGCAAATGGGACAAGTTAATATTACCTGTTTACTAGCGTTTGTCACTGCCAAAGTGAACTTGG
>NW_006778048.1:0-465 GCF_000442215.2 Lipotes vexillifer | reverse complement strand
GGGTTAGGGTTAGGGTTAGTGTTAGGGAATGGGGACGGTTTAGGGTACAGGTTAGTGTACAACCACGATTGAGTGTTTGCGTATGTGTTAGGGCACAGGTCAGTGTTAGCGTACGAGTTAGAATTAGGGCACGTGTTAGGGCAAGGCTTCGGGTAATGGTTAGGCTTAGGGTTAGGGAACGGGGAAGTTTAAGGTACAATTTAGGCTCTGAAAACGGTTGAGTCTTAGCGTACGTGTTAGGGCACGTGTTAGTGTTAGCGTACAGGTTAGGATTAGGGCACGGGTTAGGGTATGGCTTTGGTTAAGAGGGTAGTGTTTGGGTTAGGGTTAGGGTTAGGGAACGGGGACGGTTTAGGGTACAGGTTAGTGTATGACAATGGTTGAGTGTTAACGTACGTGTGATGGTACAGGTTAGTGTTACCGAACTCTTTAGGATTATGGCATGGGTTAGCGTAAGGCTTCGGG
>NW_006778046.1:0-421 GCF_000442215.2 Lipotes vexillifer | reverse complement strand
TACCACATCTATACCCACAGCTGTGTGAGACATAAGGCTGGACACTAGGGGCTTACAGGATTGATGAGGTTTGGTAAGCAAAGGAAAAGCCTTTGAAGTCATACTGCATCGTATCCATTCCATGGGTCCCAACTCCCCAGGTTTAATGGATTCTTCCTTCCGCTAAAACATTCATGGGAAACCCAGAGTATGGTCCACCGTGTGATCGGGCAACGTTCCTAAAATGCATCTCAGTTTACGTGCCCTGGAACACGTGTTGGCCATTCAAGACGCTTTCCTGACACTCCTCACACTTGCAGAGTCAGTGCCTTCAACGCCATGCTTGGCACACTTTGCGATTTCTGCGTAAGATGGACAAGAATGGGGAGAACCAACGAGAGAATAGCTGTAGGTGTTTGGACGAGCACATTGAACTCTAATT